>NC_048221.1:144094021-144169559 GCF_002007445.2 Ailuropoda melanoleuca
GCCCTTCCCCTGCGTCCCCGTCTCCGCAGGACAGCCCTTCCCCTGCGTCCCCGTCTCCGCAGGACGGCCCTTCCCCTGCGTCCCCGTCTCCGCAGGACGGCCCTTCCCCTGCGTCCCTGTCTCCGCAGGACTTAAGAGCTACATCAGAAATCAGCCACTTTGAATCACTTGTGAATCACTGTGAATTCACCATCTTTAAATTATTACCTTCCTACCAGCTATAAGTGGCCATCAACAGAGGCTCCTAACTGTACTCAAATTCATACATTTTGCTAAATAACTCATTGGCCAACACGTATCTATTTATTTACTATGCGTGGATGCCAGACACGTGCCGGAAAATATAGAAGAGCCCTGAGGGTCAGCACGCAGCACAGCAGACGGCGGCCTGGGTCATTCTCTTCAGCCACTCCGAGTCTGAGGGAAAATTTGAAAGCTGACCAGGTACAAGATACCATTTACTTGAAAATCTGCAATTCCTAGAAGGCCTGCTTTGTGTCTGGAACCCGAGTGCTCAGCCCCACCCACGAGACAGCAATCCCTTGCCCGGCACAGAGTTAGCCAGGAAAGAGCCTCCCGTGATTAGAAACTGAAGGCACTAACCTGAAATCCACCGACCGTTTTATTTTCTGCGTATGAAAGCTCATGTGCAAAATTTAAAATATTTTGCATACCTAACGACACTGGAATTAAAATTAAAAAATCAATATTTTGTATATGTCCAACACAAGGTGTATATAATTTTAATTTATACTAAAATACTTGCAATTTTTTGGTGTATTTATATGTACTTGTATGTATGTATATATTATGCTTAGTTATTTGTGTGTTTACACTTATATATTTGTGTATATATATTTATATTTACATATTTGTACATGCACTTATATTTATGGATTTCCATGTGTATGCTTATATGCACATATATGTATACGTGTGTACACATCTACACTTACGTGTGTATATGTATTTGCATACCTGTGTTTCTCCTCACGTACTGGTGTGTATGTATTTATACATCTGTGTGCCTATGCTCACATATGTGTGTGTGCATTTACATACGTGTGTATGTGCATATATACTTTTTATTTTTTTTTAATTTGTTTTATTTTATTTTATTGGAAAGAGAGAGTGTGCATGGACACGAGCGGGAGGAGGGGCCGAGGGAGAGAGGGAGAGAATCTCAAGCAGGCTCCACGCTCAACACAGGGCCTGACGTGGGACTTGACCTCATAACCATGAGATCATGACCTGGGGTGAAGTCAAGAGTCAGACATTCAACCGACTGAATCACCCAGGCCGCTCTGCATACATACTTTTTTAAAAATGCATTTGAGGAGCCCACCTGCCCTTTCCTCTTCAGAGCTAACCACGATAATAAATTTTCCATCCGATTAAACTTTCTATACTTTACCACACATTTATGTACAAATAAATATTCGATAGTAGTTAATGTGTTCTTAAAATTTCAGGAAGGGGACTGTACTACGGCGACCTTTCCCGTCCACACTGCTGCCTCAGTGTAGACACGTGCATAGAGCGAGACTCGCGTCACTTATTCTCACGTCCATGTGGAACTCCATCCCCGTGGGTTAGCGCCCTGCCATCTGCAAGAATCCCACGGCATGAACGGACACAATGTCCTGGGCTGTCCCCAGGAGCTATTTCTAGTCCAAACTACTGTGCTCTGGTCCTTGAAGAACAAGCACTACCTGGTACCCGGCCATTTGCAACATTTTGCTCTTCAAATGATGGGATCATAGGCAATCTGACAGGTGTCCTTGCTGCGAGTGGGGCCTTCCCAGGGGCCCACCTGGAAATGCACTTTCTGCGTCATAAAGCACGGGCATTTTCAACCCTTCAGCCAGAATGCTCCTCACAACGCTTGTAAAGATTACAGAGCTGCATGTGAGTTTCTAGAAACCCACTAAGGAGGCAACATTTGGGACATATTTTTATTTTATTTTTCAGTCTCATAGCTGTAAAGTAATTAATGCTTAATGAGAATTTATGTTTCCCTGATCGCTGGTGAGCCACCTGAGCTGCATTTATGTTTATTGCCCTTAGACATTTCCATGCGTTGGATTTCCTGTTTACACTACTGGGCTTTTCTTACATTTCTTTATTAATTTTTAATTATTTCTCTAACATGGAAATAAATCCTTCACATATTAATTGAAAACATGCTTTTCCAGCATATGGTCTGTCAGTTAATCTTAGCTATGCTGTCTTTTTTGGGGAAAAAAAGGTAAAAATACATCTATGTATATGTAGATATTTTCACTGTAATGTAGTCAAATTTTCAATCTGATTCTTTACAGCTTCTGTTTTGTAATCTGCTCTAAAAATCTGTTCTACTGAGCCTTTATATAGGCCTTATAAGTTTTGTCCTGGACATTTTTTGAACATTTGAGTGTAAGAGAGATGTCCTCTCTCTAAGTGTGAGCACAGAAGTTGGGTTCCCAGGGGTGACAGGCCACACAGCATTTGTGCACAGCGGAGGCAGAGGCCGAATGAGGCCATGCGGAGGGCGGCTCTGTTGCAAGTGTTTCTCCTCTGCCCCTCGTCGCCTCGAGCAAGGGGCCCTCGTCCACCCATGTCCCCATCACTCTGCAGCCCATCCAGCACGAGCACCTGCAAACAGGATCTCCCAGAGCCTGGAGAGCCTTGACTTCCCGACAGCGTGGCCAACACTGTTGGCCCACACGGGTCACTCCCTGCCCCCCCGGCTGATGGCTGACCCTTCTTCCAGCTCTCCTCCACAGGCACCCTAATAATTTTAAAACACAAACATGACCACATCCTGCCGAGTCCTGCACAGCACACCTCTCACCGCGTCCTCTCTTCTTGGCCTCCCGGTCTCCACTGACCCTGCACACCTGCTTTCTCCACCTGCCCGTCCCAGTGCACTGGCTTCCTGGGGTTCCTGGCACTCCCCTGCCCTCTTCTCCTGCGTTCCCCTCTGGGGATGAGTGCAGGGATGAACGGGCAGAGCACGGCGGATTTTTGGGACGTTCTGTATGACACTAGAACAGTGAACACATTAAATGATCCATCTGCCCAAACTCAGAACGTACAACACCACAAGTGGACCGTACGGTGAACTATGGACTCTGGGTGATGATGACATATCCATACACATCAATCGTAACAGACGTCCCCTCTGGTGGGGGATGCTGGTCATCAGGGAGGCTGTGCATGTGTGAGGGGCAGAAGGACCTGGAGAGTCTCTGCACCCTCCCCTCACTTTTGCTGTGAGTCTTAAACTTCCCTAAAAGAAAAGCCTTAATAATTAAAAAAGAACTAGTGAGCAGCTATATTAAAAATTAAGACTCTATTTGCAGATTACATCATCTTACATACAAAAAATCTTAAGGAATCCACCCAAAGATTATTTGAACCAATAAATGAGTGGAGAAATGTGGCAGGATACAAGATCAATACATAATCAATTGTATCTCTATACACTTGGAATGAATAATCTAAAAACGAAATTAAGAAAATTTCATTTGTAAGAGCGAAAAAGGAATAAAGAGTCTGGGAATAATTTTATTAAAATAGATGCAGAACTCTGAAACTACCTGTCATTGTTGAAGGAAATTAAGGAACTAAATTGATGGAAAGAATCCATGCTCCCGGATCGGAAGGCTTCAGCTGGCAACAATCCCGACTGATCTACAGACCGAACGCAACCTCTACCAAGATCCCAGGCAGTGCCTTTGCAAAAATTGACAAGCTGATCCTAAAATTATGTGGAAATTCAAGGGACCCGGGATAGCCAAAGCAATCCTGACAAACAACGAACTGGAGAGCCCACATTTCCAAATTTCAAAACTTCCTACAAGGAGCAGTAATCAAGACAGTGTGGTGCTAGCAAAAGGATGAGGAATAAAACTGAGAATCCAGAAATAGAGCCGCACATATATGACCTATTCATTTTCAACAAGATTTACAGGACAATCCAATGGGGGAGACAATAGACACTTTGGCCAATGCTGCTGGGACACCTGGATATCCACACCTAGAAAAATGAATTTGCATTCCTTCCTTACACCATACACAATAGTTAAACTCAAAATGGGTCCTTTACCTAAAAAGTAACAACTAAAATTATAGAAATCTTAGAGGAAAACAGGAGTAAGTGTTCAGGACTTTGGAAAAGCACTGGTTTATCAGATAAAACACTGAAGAACATGTGACAAAAGAAAAAGCAGACCAAAATAAAAACTCTGCCATGGATACCATGAAGAAAATAAAGACAGCCCACAGAAAGGCAGAAAATTTCTGCAAACCATACATCTCTATCTACAAGGGATTTACACGTAAAATATTTTTTTAAAACCTTATAACTGAATAAAGCAAATAACTCAATTAAAATATGGGTAATGGATCTGAATACACAACTATCCTAAGAAAATATACAGATGGCCAATAAATGCGTGGAAAGATATTTAACATTTTTATTAACCTGAGAAATGAAAGTCAAGACCACTTAAGATATTACATCCCATCTAGTGACTATAATTCCTTCAGCAGGAATGCCAGTAAGCTTTAGCAAGGCTGTGCAGGAGCTGGAACTCTCTTATGCTGCTGGCGGGGATGTGAATGGCGCAACCCTCATGACAGTCTTTGTTACAAGTTCTCAGAGATAGAGTACTGACCGTAGGGACTTCAAAACCAATGAAATAGAGCTGGAAATCTTTGGAAAACAGCAAGGCAGTCCCTCAAACAGGCTAAACACAGCGTTTCCATGACACCCAGCAATTCCACCCCGAGGTCCACTCAAAAACCTGCACATGAATGCTCACAGCAGCATTATTCATGGTAGTCCCAAAGTGGAGAAACCCAAACGTCCATGAACAAGATGTGACACAATGGAATGTATTTTGCAATAACAAAAACTAAAGTCTGAAACTTGCTACAGTGGAGACGAACCTTGAAGTCATGACGATAAGGGAAAGAAGCCAGTCACAAAGACCAGTATGTGATTCCATTAATGCACAATGTCCACCAAGGCAGATTCATATAGAGAGTAGATCAGTGTTGCCACAGACATGGGGAGATGGATACTGGGGAGTGATTGCTCAGTGGCTGGGGGGCCCACCTGCTGGGCGTGAAAAGTTCTTAAAGCAGATTACGGTGGTGAGTGCACAGCTCTGAATACCCAAAAAACCACTGAAGTGCACATTGTGGGTGAAGAGTACTGTGTGTGAATTACACATCTGCTGGAAGGAAAACAAACAGCAGTAGGAATAAAGACGTGGCTAAGCTCGGCCCACTGCCAGGCGCAGCGAAGCTCATTAAACCACCCTGACAACATCTCCAGGCCCAACACAGGAAATACAACCTGGCTGGTGGACACTTCCAGGTCACAATCTCTTTCCGAAGTGTCACGTGGTGGCTCAGAGGTGAATTCTGTTCAGTTAACCATCATCATCTTTTTAATTTTATTTTACTTATTTACTTATTTTGCTCTGCAAGAATTCCTGAACTTTTTATACTCATTTACTTTTCAGATTCCCAACGTCGGTAGTATATTTCCGAGGTTGCCAGGAATAAATACTGTACCGAGACAGTTTTGTAATCATACTTTGATCACTGTTTCTGCCCAAATCTTTGACCTACAGCAATGTCTAGAATTTTTTCTGTCTTCCATATCTCTTATCCCCTTTATATTTTTTATATTTATTCTTAGAAATCAGTTTTTTCAATATCACTAATTCAATTTCTACATCTGTTTTCTGCTTATTTCTGCTAGTGCATTTTAAGATTTTTTTATTCTATAAAACACTCCAATGTTTGCTATTCAGATGGGCACACGGTGCTGGTAATTTATACAAAAATGTGCTGTGTTCTACGTGAAACCCTAACGAACGTCCTTTTCTTCATCTGCACAGTGTGCCTTACCACAGACACTCACCCCCTGGCTAAGTAACGTTACTGCTGATCTGGTCCCCCCGTGAGCAGCAGGGACCTCTTGGTCCTCTCTCTGCCGTCTGAGAGGACGAGTAATCCGCCTCCCGACTTAACCTCCAGGCAACAAGATGTGTACAGCCTCCCAGGAAACTTATCATTTATTTCTTGATGGTTCTCATAACAAAGAAAGCAGGTCTTCTCCTCGCTGGAAGGAGTACATGTCCTACAGCAGTCCTGGTTCCTCCCGGTGGAACTGGCTGGTTTTGAATTACATATGGCGGATACCTTTTCTCAGCTACACATTACCTTCTATGGTCGGTCCACATTACTAGTTGGCATTACTGTGGGGAAAAAAATCGCCTCACATCCCAACACGATTGCGAAGTCAAAGCTTTAAAAGGATTATGGCAAATAAAATCAACCAAAAGGACTCCAGTGAGTTAGTGAGTATAAGCATCCCAATACAAGCAGGCATGTACTTGGGGAGAGCAGGAATAACTGTAGTGTGCACTGTTAATTTTGGAATTAAAGTCATAGCTTTGTTCTTTCACGTGTTATAGAACTCATAACTTCTCCTCCACCTCCACCGCCCTCAGAGCCGTGATTTACATAGACTATATTTAATAGTCACACATGACCTGGAAAATTAAATCATTTATTTGAGAGATTGGCATTCATCCCTGAAATTCATTAGACATTAATACTTGCAACAGACTTTCAGGGACTTAGCTATAATCCCTAAAGTTATGGAACAATAAAGATGCCATCTGGTTTTCTCTGTTTTCGGTATTAAATTATCTGATTACTAGCAGAAGCATGCAGATTAAGTCACTCTTTCACACCACGGGGCGAGGGCACCAATCCCCGCACAGTCAAAACTCTATGCACAACTTATGACTCCCCCCAAATTTAACTACTGACAGCCCACTGGCGACCAAAGCCTTACCCAAAACACAAACAGTAGATTAACACCTCCTTCATAGATGTGTACTGTGCTCTTATAATAAAGTAAGCTCGAGAAAAGGAAATGTTAAGAAAATCCTAAGAAAGACAAAATACATTTACAGCACTATCCTGTATTTATCAAAGAAACAAATCCCACATATAAATGGGTCCGCACAGTTCAAACCTGTGTTGTTCGAGGATCGACTGCACTGTGACGAGAGACTCAGGTGACGAGAGACTCTGCGGAGCGCCCAACAACGAAGGAACAAGGCCCGGGGCCTGCAGCTCACCAGGCTTCGAAAGCATCCTGCTGGGTGGAAGAAGCCTGCCTAAAATAAAGGAACACGCGAACGATTCCGCTCACAAGATGTTCTGAAGCGGGCAGCGCCGTGGGGCAGGAGAGCGGTCGGCAGGGGCCGGGGGTCGGCTCCACTGCGAGGACACCAGCAGGACGCTGGCTTGGGGGAGGGGCGCGACGATCCTATTCGTCCAAACGGGTAAAACGACACAGTGACCGCGCACCCGCGTTTCGCTACACGCACTCCACCCCGACACGCCTGCCCCCGCGAAGACAAGCACCGCCTCACGTTCACTGGTGCGTCGGACACACACGTCGGGGACGCGGGAGCTCGGACGCTGGGGCTCACTCAGCAGCACTGACCGCGTCTCAGCACTCCACTGCGAGGCTCGGCCGGGGTGACGCCGGTCCCTGCTGTGGGTGAGCCCGCAGGACGGCCGTCCCACGCAGGTCCCCACTCTCTAGGTGACATGGGCCTGACTGTCAGTGACTTTAAACTGAAGGCGTTCCAAGACGTGTAAGCGTTCACAGACGCTGCCTGTGGGGCAGCGCGGGATGCTGGCCTGCAACGCAACGGCTGCGTTCTTGGGGGACGGCCATCCTCTGCGCCTCTCACCTGCTAGGTACTCCGAGCCAGCATGGTCATGAACGCCCTTTCCTGGCTATTTCTCAGGGATGACTGTCCTGCTGATGCTGTCCCCCTGTCCCTGCACCCAGGGGCCCCTCTAAGACCAGCCCTCTGTCCTTGCCACAGAATTCCTAATGTGGCTTCCCAGTGTCGGGGGGGGGCACCTGCGCCCCTGACTAGTGGCAGCTTCCTTCCAAACCCCCTTCCGTCACTCCTCTCTCCTGAGGCCTTCCCACCATCCCTTACAGGCCTGGATTGACTGTCTCCCATCTTGTGGTCCTTAAGTGCTTCACAACAGCCAACACTCGGGCTACTTGAAGGGACACATCCCAGGTTCTGGGATGGGGACACATCCCAGGTTCTGGGATGAGGACGCACACCTGCCCACTGCACCTGCCCACCGCACCTGCCACCACACCTGCCACCGCACCTGCCACCACACCTGCCACCGCACCTGCCACCGCACCTGCCCACTGCACCTGCCCCCACACCTGCCCACCACCCCTGCCCACTCACCTGCCCACCACATCAGCCCACATCCAAATCTGCAGGCTTCAAACATATAGTTTGACCTTCCCTTTCCCAGACTACCCTTGTGCAGCCGCTCCAGCCCCCACAGACCTCCACCTCCTCTGGGCTCCCCACAGAGCACAGCCGGCTCTATCTGCGTCTCCTGCTGCTGCTGGGGACACGCTTCCCCTGCCCACGCAGCTGTTGCCTCCTGCGGACGTGCACTGGCTCCCACAACGTACGTGTTTCCGGAAGCACCTGGCTCAAGGTCAAGCCCATAATCCACATACCAAAAATTTGTGTGAAAAAGACATTTGTTAAATACATCTATGTAAACAATAATAATATAATATCTCACTCATTTATGGAACTGAAAGTAATATTTCAATTTCAATTTAAAGCTGTTAATGAGAGGAAAAACTATTATATTTTAAGAATGTTCTATAAAACATTATATTTAAGAATGTTCTATAAAATTAGCCCCCTAGACAGGCACACTAAAAATGCTAAGCATTTACTCGTTTCTCTAACATGTTCTCTCTCAGGAATGCGGAGGACATTTTCTTTAAACAACACAATCTGTGCTTTAATGAGAACAGGGCTACGTTTTGTCTTTTCTACCAAATGAATGAGTCCTCTATTTAAGGAAGAAAACAGTGTCCCACACACTCCCTGGCTCTTCCACAGAATTCCCGACCCTTGAAGGGCGGGTCGGCTATTTTAAAAGATGTCAGCGTGAGGGTCCATCCCTGCCTCACCCTGAGCCGTCCAGATCCCTCCCCAGGTATTTTATATGGCTTCCTTCCTTTTACCTAACCAGGGCAATCTCAGTCACAGCTTCTCCATGGAAATCACAATTTAATTATTTAAATTTACACGATCTCTTGTTGAGTGTAGGTCAACTCAAGTAAAGGGGCATCTTTGCCAACGTTAAACATGGAAAGAGAACGCTGATTCCATGAGAGATTTTGGAAGCACCCCTCGCAGAGCTGGGGGGGGTTTCCACCAAGGCCACAGAGGCGCCGTGCTCAGACACGCCCCCAAGGGCAGCCGGCCTCCCTGTCCCCAGTCCTCCACCTGAAGCCACCAGGAAAGGGACATTTGGCAAAAACAAACTGTCCCACCCCAATGTCCTCACCACACGGACACACGGAGATGTGTGTATACATTTTACTGTTATTCACAGGGGAAAACACCGATATTATAGGAAACACATATTACACAGCGATGTGCACCCCAGAAATAATAAGAACAGACAGAAGGCATCCCCTTCTCCCTTCTGAACTTTGACTCCCAGAAAAAGAATAAGCGTGTGAGATCTCTGAACACATCATTTCCTCTATTCTCCTTCTTATCTATGGAACTGTGATGACATTCACCGACCTTAATATTTACAACCCCTGTGAGAAAATTAAGGCAAGTACCCATGAGGGTTCATGATAAAGCAGCAACGTTTGTATTAATCTAAGGAATGGCCTGGGGCGCCTGGGTGGCACAGCGGTTAAGCATCTGCCTTCGGCTCAGGGCGTGATCCCGGTGTTATGGGATCAAGCCCCACATCAGGCTCCTCCGCTATGAGCCTGCTTCTTCCTCTCACTCCCCCTGCTTGTGTTCCCTCTCTTGCTGGCTGTCTCTATCTCTGTCGAATAAAGAAATTAAAAAATCTTTAAAAAAAAAAAATCTAAGGAATGGCCAAGGAGGCCGGTGGCCTTGGAGGCTGTCAGGGGAGGTGCTCCTGGGGGCCCTGCACCGAAGGGGTCATTCCACCCGCGGGGAGCAAGCATTCCCACAGAATCAACCAGAGAAAAAGCCGAATTTCTGATCGCGGTTCCGAGGAACCAATTTCTCACAAGTCACTTTCTCTTTTAAAATAAGATGATTAAAACCAACACCGCCTTGGCTGGGAGATGTGAACCCTTGGGGGACGTCTCTGCCTGGACCAGCACAACTGCGGGCAAACTTCCCCCAAACAGGGCCATGGTGGTTATCACCAGTGCTGGTCCCGACACTCAAGTCAAGGAGCTAGTTTTCCACCTCCTCGAAAAGAAAAGGCCAACTGAGAGAGAAGCAAAGACGTGTCTGTCAGCCAACAAACCGTCCTATTTAGGAGGAAGGAAATATCTTCATTACACAAGTGTTCTAGCATAAAATGCATTCTTGCCAGTTTCTACATTCGCCAGAAAGGAAAACCACCACCTAGTCTATCCGTTTAATGGAAGCAGGCCCATATGTCCTGGAAGGTTTTCTTTTCTGGAAGCCAGTACACACTAACTGAGGAAAAGGCTGTTCCCCCAGGGGGCTGGACCGAATTCTGTCAGTAGACACATTTTTTTTTCTTCAGAAACCAGATTGTGTCTAAGAATGTGATTTATATATATTTGGCTTTCTGGCAACATTGGATGATTGGATTTTGTATCTTCACAAATTGAGGTGATTGCTTTCTAAAAAAAAAAAAAGAAGAAAAAAAGAAAAGTTTCCTGGGAAGAAAATGATGTATAACGTCCACCTGCCCAGAAATCCCTCCTGGCAAACTGCACGGCACGTATCGTCTCTTTTCTAGCGTTACTGAGGAAAACTCCTCAAAAAGGAACAAACAGGCTCACGTCAATCCTTGCTAAATCCCGGTAATAAAATTCCCACCCTGCTCTAACACAATCAGCCCCGGACCTGCGGACATGAGGTCTGGCCGCAGGAACTGAGAACCGTGAGCTCCGCTTCTGGTCGAGCGGGTAGGGTCTGCGGGTTTTCTGTCACCATAGCCTCAAGTTTGACAATGTGGTCTACACCCGCTCTCTGTGCCTTGCTCAGATAGACGGACCGTTCAGCAATGCCCTCCGGACACTACACAGAACCACTAGATGCCCCACAGAAGAGACAGTCCCAGGAGGACAAAATGCAGGATGTAAGCGCAGTGTTTAGGAGACGTGTGTGTGCAAGCATGTGTGCACGCAGACAAGTGTACATGTGTGCATGCATGTGCATAGGTGCACGTGTGTGCCTAGATGTGCGTACATGCACAGGTGTGTGTGTTGTGAGCAAGTGTGTACACATATGTGCAAATGTGTGTGCGCATGTGCAGGTGTGTCTGTGTGTGTGTGTTCATGCACACACATGTGCATGTCTTCCACCTAGATCTGCAGGAAACAGAACACTTTCCATGATCATGGGATGTCTTTAGGTCTACTATGAAAATCATCTCTCACCTGTTGACCTATAAGGAAGAATCCTAAGACTGAGTTGTAACTCGAAAACATGATCTGACACATTTAACGCAGTAAGACTTGGTCAGACTGCTGTGCGTGTGTGTGGTTAAGAATTAACTATAAATAGGGGCGCCTGGGTGGCACAGCGGTTAAGCGTCTGCCTTCGGCTCAGGGCGTGATCCCGGCGTTGTGGGATCGAGCCCCACATCAGGCTCCTCCGCTGGGAGCCTGCTTCTTCCTCTCCCACTCCCCCTGCTTGTGTTCCCTCTCTCGCTGGCTGTCTCTATCTCTGTCAAATAAATAATAAAAAATCTTTAAAAAAAAAAAGAATTAACTATAAATAAAGAGGCTGATATGATTGTTCTGGATTTGAGATAGTTTTTATTTCAAGCATACAAGTCAGGAGAAGTCACAGACGCTCCACAGAAAGCATAAAATTATGAAACAATCTGACTTGTAAAAACGTGTTCCACTAGAAATTTTAATGGTAATTAGATCTACTTCAGTCCTAACCAAAAAAAGTGGCAGGATTCTCTCTCAAGTTATTTTCTCTAATATAATTTCAATCAAATTACTGTCTTTCTGTAAATTTCAGCAATACATTTGTACAAAGGTGTCCACACTGTGGCCTTCGACAGACTCCGAACTCACCAACAGGACATGAAGAGCGACAAGGTCTTTGAGTGGAAAACCACCTGGTCGGCTGTTGAGAGAAAGCCACACGTCCGCATTACGAGTGGGAGCAATGTGATCCTGGTCCTGCAGTTTTGAGAAAGGGAAATATCTTCAAAAGGAGAACAGAGAAAGACCACGGACAGGTTTTCCTAGAACTGTTTTCTGAGGGAGACATTCCTCGGCAACAGAACCGCTGTGTGTGTTAAGGACACCCCCAGCTTCCCAGGAGCCCCCTGACAGATCACGATGCGACCCTTCACGCACAACCCCAAAGACACAGCGGTCACAGAGGCTAACAGAACCCGGTCGCGCCGCAAGCCGGCACAGGTAAGTGAGTCCCTGGCCGTCCTTCCGAGCCAACCAGGACAAGCAGCCCTGCTTCCCATCACGGCGCCCGACGGCCCACCCGGAGTGTGCGGACCTTCTGTATCTGACGACGGCGCGGAGCTCAGCCCCGTAGCAGCTCCGCGAGCAGACTGAACTAGTCGGAACGTCACCAGCTGGCAATGAGACCGTCGGTCACCTGAACTCAGCCACTGTAGTATTTACACCACGGCACTCAGCTCGCACCCGATACTTCCCTCCGCGACAACCCCCAGAGCTCCGGCGCGCCAGCCAACCGTCCAGCTTTGGTAATACTTTAATTACATTGCAACTTTTCCTGTGAAACTGAGTTAATGAGAGTGGGGCCCCTGCTTTATGCATTTCTGAGCCCCCAACACCTCGCCCTGAGCCTGCAACATACCAAGTGCTCAATGTTCAAAAATGAGTACATGATGTGGAACAATCAGCCAACATCATCAACCGAGTGTATCCTTACAAATGATTTCACAGATGAGGAAACTCTACCCTAAATGACACAAGGGGTTGACTCACTCCTGAGAGCATAAGAGAAGGATTCAGGGTCCTTACCGCCTCCCACGTTCTGTGCTCTGTGCTGCTTACACATATTTAGAATTCCAGGATGATTTTACTGGCATGTGTTACATGTATTGCACACTAGAAATACCCAGCTGGGCCAAAATATCTGTATTTTAGAAGTTGTTTTCCAATGGCCTTCCGCTCTAGCCCGCGGACGGTGTGTCTGTGAGAGTCACCTGCTTTGTAGTGACTTAAATCCCACAAAGACAGCCCGAGCTCCAAGCATTTGGTGTGGATTCTACCAAGCAGAGAAATAAACCAGACACCACAGTCTCTCCCCAGCTCATTGGAAGAGGCCGGGATGACAGGGACGCCGAAACCAAAAGAAGGCATCGTGTGACAGGAACAGCACACATCCACATCCGACATGAGCACAGACACAAACAGCCCTTGACAAAACATCAGCAAACTGAATCTAGTCTTATATAAAATGATATCACACTGGCCACGTGGGGCTGACCCCAGGACATAAGATGGTGTCTGTGTTCAAAATCATTTCATGTAATTCACCATATCAACAGCCTAATCATTAAAAACGAGAACAATGTCGTCTCAATAGATGTGAAAACATCCCATAAAATCCAACATGCGCATCTGATAAAAACCTCCTGGAGTTTGTGGTGGTTGTTAACGCGTTATAGACGCACGGGCCACCAGGAAGCCTGGCACCTTGGCAGCAGTGGGACGTGAACCCCTGCCTCCAAAGAGACTGGGTCCCAAACCAGCACTGCAGACCGCTCGGCCACACAACCCGTGTGTCCTCTGACAAAAATCGCAACAAACTAAAAAAAGGGAATGCCCTCCACCTGAAAAAGCATCTACAAAAGACGCGCATTAATGCACGCAATGATGAGAGAACAGGGCCATCAGCAGCCCGCCCACCGCGGTGGGGAAAGCAGGTAACACAGGATGGAGATTGCCAGCAGAGAAAGGACAGCATCCTCACTTGCAGACAACACGATCGTCCCTGTACCAAAAAAGATCCCACGGGATCTGTGCACCTCCCACTGTGTTGGCTGGGGCAGGAGGAACATGTTTTCTTATATTTAAGGCTAGTTAAAATTCTTTTTATTTAAAGGGAAGTTTATATCCTTTGAACATATTTCTCTTGGGCTGTGTATGTTTTTATTTTCAGAAGCTTTTCTTAAATTAAAAATACAGCTCTTCAACTATCATCTGTGCTGGAAATGGCATTCCATTTCATTGTTTCATAGTTATTTTCCACTTTCTACATTTTGTTTGGTCCTATAAGATTTTTAAAAATATCTTCAGCCTGATTTGTCTGCTTTCTTGTTATGGCTTCTGCATAACTGAAACCTTTCCAAGTCTTGCAACCCCCCAGATGAAGTTTAAAGGAATATATCCCTCAAAGATAGAGAGTTTATATATTATGTATTCCTTTTTAAAGGAATATATCCCTCCCCATCAGAGTTCCAAGGAACATAACGAGAAATTATTTAAAACACAAGAAAATAAATAATATCCCAAGAGTTGAAATAAGGAAATGTAGCAAGTTGCAGAATCAGGCAGGCAAAGATTGCAGATGTGGAAATTAAGTGCAGAATACAAAATAGCTACCAACAAGTGATTTAATACATTTAAAAAGTTACTGTGAGTGTAACAATGGAATAAAAAATTGTCAAAGCTAATCAGTTTTGATGACCAGGAAAGTAAATCTAAAGACATTACGCAGAATGCAGCAGAGGGAGCCACAAAGTAACAGGGAGAAAGAGTGTGATGGATCCGGTCCCCCAGGAAGCAGACACCAAAACAGGCTTAGCAGACAAGAGCATGCCTGGTGGCCGTGGGACGGGGCAAGGAAGGAGGACAGCGGGATGAGCCCGGGACCCCAACCCAGGACAGGAGAGGCAGGGCCTTGGGGTCAGGGCAGCCGGGGTGGCCGCTGGGGTGGCCATACCCCGCGTGGGCTCTCGGAAGAGGAGCACCCATCACAGGGCAGCACACAGACACCACGGGGACAGCGTGCATCCCATTTTACCCAGTGGGAAATCCAGATGAGAACAGGTGAGGAGCAGAGGGCAAAATTCTCAAAGCAGCTTGTGAATTGTTCGGAACTCACGATATAGGACGACAGAAGGGTCTTTCAAGCACTAGCATGAACACAGTCGTCTCAGCACGGACGGACACGCTGATGCTGACTTCCGAACAAGGGGAGGGAGGAGAAACGCAATCTTACCTTCAAAATACTGATCAAAAGTCAACTGGAATCCCACGGCTCTTCTCAGAAAAGGGGTGCAGGGAAATTAGATTTCAGTCATAACGAGATGTTTATCACTTCTAAGGATATTCTTCAGGAAGGAGAGCGAGCCCAGAAGGGACACGGGGGCGCATGGACGGAGAACCGCACACAGACAAGGGAGAGAGGCGAGAGCGGCCCGCAGGGGAGAGAGGGGCGGAGAGCGCCCACTGCCCGGCCACAGGACAGTGAAGCCTCACTTCTCCCCAGGGCGCCAAACCCGCAGGCCGCCCGGGGAAGATGCTCGGCCTTCACACCCTGGCAGGTGCAGGCAGAGCCAGACACCAGGCCTCCGTGTTCGCACAGCGGCGAAGGCTTCCTGTACTGTGGTTCTAGAGAAACTTCAGATACAAACTCTGGGTTTTCGTTCAGCACTTTGAAAAATGACACTCCAGGGTCGTCTTCTCACCATGTCAGTGACGAGACATCAGAATCAGAAAATGACCCCACACAGAGCCACTTGGGAAAACGTGATTTAGGGGTGCATTTCTGACCTACGAGAGCCACTGAGTTGAAAACTCAAGAGAATCCTGGAGTTTAGAAAACCAGCGTTTTACCCCTGTGGGATCATAAACAACAAATCACTGCTAACAAGAGTTCCTGAGCACGGGGGCAGCTGGGTCAAAGATTGGCCAGCCAACAAGAGGGATGTGGGAGGGCTGGTTCCCTCCAACGACGTCATCACCAAAATCACTTCTTAGGGGAATCACTACACAAAACTCTCATTTGTACAACAGATTAGACAGAGATTGGACAGCGAATGAGGATTTCTTAATAAACTGGGAAAATTGTTCTTTTATAGTGAGAAATTTTAAAAAGCAGGGCAAACGTGGTATCTACATTAGAGGGGTTTAAAACAGCCAGTCCTGGACACTGAAGCAGGAGGACACGTGAGCTGGTGGCCACACCACCGGCCGGCCCCAGGGACAGTGGCGCCCCTTCCCTACTCTTCGCAGGGTTTTACACATTTCTGCCCTGAGGAGGGGCTGGGGGTGGGCTCCAGCGCAGCCTCCGGCCGGGCACTAACCACGCGCATCTCATGGCCCCGCGTCCGTGGCCTGGCTCCATTCCCTGTCACCTGACTGCTCTTGCCCCTCCTCTCAGCCCAAGGTGGCTCAGCAGGAGCTCTGCGGCAGCTGTGGGACGCACCGCCGGCCCGCCCCGGACGCATCCCCTGGGTCTGTGCACCCTGCCCCTCGTGCACCCAGGCACCCTCCTCGATGACTCAGAACCTGAGTGCAGGCCCCTCCTTCCCGCCTACGAAAATGGAAATCACAAATCTGCGAGCATTTCGATGCCACCCTGATAAAAATGAATCTATACGCTGCAACGCAATCTGATCAAGGGAAATACATGCGATGCCTAAAGCACGGGGCTTTTCAAGGGTCGGGGCTGGTCCTCAGCTGCACCAGAGGAGGGAGAGGGCAGGTACGCGCTCCCGGCGCTTACAGGTGCGTGACCTCACTTTCCAGGCCTGTGTCCTGCCCGACACGAAGCTTTTCGTTTCCACCTCCACTCTCATAGTTACCAGCTTTCTCCTCCTCAACATTAAGTATTAAGTATTCCGTCACTTAATCTAATCTACCATGTTGCATATTTTCATATCAAATTCATTATAAATTATATTATCCAATTTAGAAATGAATTTTTTAATATAATTAAATCTTATCCACTAAGCATTATACCTCTCACTATATGTTATGAGCGATTTTGTCCCATTTCATCTCAGTTGCTACAATGACTGGATTCTATACACAGAGAAGTCTTATGCGTGTGTCACTTCTCTTTGATCTCGTTATTAGCGTTTCTGAGTTAGATTCCAATTCCTTAAATCTTAGAGAAACACAATGGTTTTAGGTGCGTATTCCAATGTCCTAAGTGTCCATTAAGAATTTTTGACATTATATTAACATCAAAATATAAAATATGTATTTCTTACTTGTACTACATCCAGAAAGTTAAAATAGAAAAAAATTCTTAAAGCTCAAATAATTTTTTAAATACCCCCCCTGAATTTTAAATGAGCCAATTTCTTTTTAAAACACCATTTATTTGGATTACGACAGACTTTAATTGTAAACCCTGGTTCCTTCTCATTTCAAATCCTAAACACAAATTTGGATAATGGTGACTCTAGAGACTTTTCTAGAACAAATGTAGGAAGTTCACAAAGCTTCAATTGTTCAACTTCACCGATATATCATATCTTTGTAGAATGAAAAAATATGCCACATTTACATCCAAATCCTGCATCTGTACTTACCACAGTCACCACTGCAATAAAATACAGAATAAAAGTTAGACAACACAATACTTACAAATAGACATTTATATGGAAAATGAAGGAATCTCTCCAAGAAATGAAATATTCTAGTTTTCCGAATTTATTAAACCACGTATTTTATCATCTTAAACTGAAAATTGAAAATGTTTGAATCTTCAATACTGAAAAAAAGGTACCTTAGAAATACAGTTCTGAGCAAACTCAAAAGAGAAACGATTCTTTAAAAACTACCCTCAAGAGTTAAACTGATAGAGTTTCTAGCTACATAGGTTTATCTATACATCAACTAACACATTTAAACTTTTTAAGCAAAACCCAGCTTCAGGTGCAGACTTTGGAAATCTGACACACTACCTGACTGTATTATCTCGGCAATGCTGGGCGTGTGTCCACAGATGCACGGGGCATGGCTGCCTCCCATCTGGCCCAGGAACAGTCCCCAGCTTGCAGTGGCGACCCCAAGCTTAAAGCAGGTGATTTAAGGAGATCACCATGTCTCCGTCCTGATTTCTGATTTTCTGATTCCTGTTGTTTCCTTTTGTTTCATGCGACATGAACATTCAAAGTCCCCGCATTGAGCAGCTCTTCCACGGGTACGCACAGAAGGGAAGCAGATGCTGAGGGCACCAGAGAGTGGGGTCCGGGACAGATGCCCAGGGCTGCGGCCAGCACCGGGTAGTGCGCCCAGCTCAGAGCACTCAGCCAGTGTCAGCAGTTAGGTTTCTAACGCTGCAGGTCTGGGCTCAATTCCCTTGCAAACTGTGTCCATTACTAAAGATGCATGTTTTCCAGGGCTGCTGTAATAAAGTTTTCACAAACTCGGTGGCTTAAAACAAGACGCTTATCCTGGAGGCCATCTGTCCAAATTAAAGCAGGTGCTCGCCTCTCTCCCTGCTCCCAGGCTTGTGGCCGCATCACCCCATCTCTGCCTCCCTGTTCACCTGCCCTCTGCTCTGCGTGTCCGTCCCCAAACTCCCTCTGCTCTCTCTCATTGAACACACGTACTCATATATGGGGTCCACCCAAATAACGCAGAATGAGCTTCTCCTCGCAACACCCTTCACTGAATCCCACCTGTGGCCCCATTACTCTCCAGTGATTTTAGGGTGTGGGTGTATCTTCTTGGAACCACTGTTCAACTGACGACAGAAGACACATTTGACAACTGGAAAATCACAAGCAAAAACCTAACTATGTCGAGTAACCTAAGGAAAGTCTCTTACTGAGAAAAATCCATTGCAATTAGGCATAACACAGCTAACTCCTGGGGCAGAATTCCAGGAGTGCGTGTTTACAGAGCCATATGGCCCCCCATTGTTGTTCTAGCCAGTAGAGAAGTATGTGTGTTGTATCACTGACAGCAGATGACGCTGCATGTAAATGCCACGTGTTCCTGTGTGCTCCACAGCTAAACGGTCCCATTAAGACAAAACCCCACAAACCACACAAGATCAAAGTTGGGGCCCCATGCTCTGAAGATAGTGACTTACTAAAAAAATGAGGAATACAAGTCGTGTAAGGTATCATAGTCGTGCTCTGATGACTCACCTTCAGTGAAACCTGCCTAATAACGGTAGTGAACACGTGTGGGGGTTTTATTAACACCCCCGATACACACTTACCAACACAGTCGTTGACAAAGGGGGCCAGCACTAGAACCCTATACTGGAGCACTGTGATTCTCCCCACCTTACCAGTGAGTCACAGAGAAGTTCAGTAACCCGCCCACGGTCACACAGCAATTCACACATGCGCTCTGGGCCCTGAGTCCTTCTGCTACGCTGGCCAAGAACGCAAAATCAACCAGCAGAGACCTTGAACAGACATACATAAAAGAACAGTTAGCAACCTAGAACAGCGTGAGCTAGATGGGGTTATAGCATGAAAACAAACTGTAGGTCCCAAGGATTCTGACATGCGAGGTTGTGAATGACAGAAACACAGCTGGGGGGTGGGTGAGGGGTACTCACACTGCACAGAGAGCAAAGATCACACATTTAGAGAAATGTTCTCCCTTAAACTGCAATCCCTTGGACCTTCTCTCTCACTCTGCTCACTAGAAAGCAGCAGGAGTCTTGCTAAGATCCCACAGGCCCTTACGGGCCTCCACGTACGCTCTGCCTTTTTCATTTAGAGGTGAACAGAAAGATTCTGCTCAACCGCCCAAACTTAACATTCAAGCAGGTAAAACATCGTCCTCGTTTGAGCCATGAACACACTGGCTCTGGCAAGGGAACCTGCTCTCCTTACACAAACAGCTAGCTGCCTGTCTGTATGAAAATCTTCAGACCCTGGTCTGGTTTTTGTCCCTTCACACTGGCTGTGGAGAAAAACAGAAATTTTGACTCTAACAGACTCCCCCTGAGGAGCCCTGAAACCCAGTGTGTGCAGTGTGTGTATGTCCATGTATGGTGTGTACATGTGTGTGCATGTCATGTCTGCTGTGTGCGCATGTGTGCAGTGTGTCTGCTGTGTGTGCAGTATGTCCATCATGTGTGCATGTGTGTGCCCGCCGTGTGTGCATGTGTGCAGTGTCTGCCGTGTGTGCGTGTGTGTGGTATGTCCATCATGTGTGCGTGTCCAGTATGTCCACCATGTGTGCGTGTGTGTGCAGTATGTCAACCATGTGTGCGTGTGTGTGCAGTATGTCCACCACGTATGCATGTGTGTGCAGTGTCTGCCATGTGTGCATGTGTGTGCAGTATGTCCATCATGTGTGCATGTGTGTGCAGTATGTCCACGTGTGTGTGCAGTATGTCGACCATGTGTACGTGTGTGTGCATATGTCCATCATGTGTGCGTGCAGTATGTCCACCACGTGTGTGTGCATATGTCCGTCATGTGTGTGCAGTATGTCCACCACGTGTGCATGTGTGTGCCCAACATGTGTGCATGTGTGTGCAGTGTCTGCCATGTGTGCATGTGTGTGCAGTATGTCCACCGTGTGTGCAGTATGTCCGTGTGTGCATGTGTGTGCCCAACATGTGTGCATGTGTGTGCAGTATGTCCGCCATGTGTGTATGTGTGTGCAGTATGTCCACCGTGTGTGCATGTGTGTGCAGTATGTCCACCGTGTGTGCGTGTATGTGCAGTATGTCACCATGTGTGCGTGTGTGTGCAGTATGTCCACCATGTGTGCGTGTGTGTGCCTATGTCCATCATGTGTGTGTGTGCAGTATGTCCACCACGTGTGCATGTGTGCCCACCATGTGTGCATGTGTGTGCAGTGTCTGCCATGTGTGCATGTGTGTGCAGTACGTCCACCGTGTGTGCATGTGTCTACCATGTGTGCATGTGTGTGCACGCCATATCTGCCGTGTGTACATGTGTGCAGTGTATGTCCACCGTGTGCACACTGTGTCTGCTGTGTGTGCATATGTGCAGTATGTCCACCATGTGTGCATGTGTGTGTCCACAGTGTGTGCATGTGTGTGCAGTGTCTGCCATGTGTGCATGTGTGTGTGGTGTATGTCCACCATGTGTGGATGTGTGTGCACTATGTCTGCCGTGTGTGTGCACGCGCATGTGTGTGCACGCGTGTGTGGTGTCTGCCTGCACACACTACTGGAATTCCTGCTCCTCCTCCGAGAGCCCCGCAGGCACAACTTCCTCGGCACCTGTCCCTGAATCTAGGAGACACAGTGTCCCTCCTCTGCTATGGGCCCTGAGCTCCCGACTTTGCTGACTCAAAGGCTCTCCTGGACACAGTCCACGGTGTTTGAACCACGGCTCTATGACTCGTCTGGAAATGCCAATAATCACTAAACTGGTTAATACATACGTTACTCCCTATGACAGCATAGCTCTCTTTCCCTTTCAACACCCACAAAAATCCGCAATCACGTTTTATGTGTTTACTCTCTGCAAACCCGGACCCCTCTGGACAGTCCGTAAGCACATTCACGACTGTGTACCCAGGGACAATACCCAGGAAGGACTCGCGTCCGATGTGGCACTGCCCGTCTGGACCACTCTGTTCTGTTTCTGCCTCTCAATTCCCAGCTCAGACACTGGTCTGTAAATGATGTGTGTATGTGCACGTGTGTAACATTTATAACCAAGAGCCCTTCTCCAAATGACACTCAATTTTGCCATCACCAAGTGCCTATTCTTCAGGAAAATCCTTGAGGCTGAGAAAACCCCCGCATGCTGCTAGCTTCCCCGGCCCCCCCTCACCTCTCTCTCCCACTGCAGGCCAGGGACGTTTCTGGCATTTCTAGTGACATATGGGCAGAAGCCGATATTTCTCCACCTTGGTACACAAACCATGATAAATTTAGGAATAAAACCAGAGTTGGCTTTCTTTCATCATGACAACACGAACTGTGTCAACACTGCTTACCTTTCTGCAAGGGCTGCTTCTAACTCATCAGGTTCTGAATGTCCTCAGTTTACGGTATGAGACGTAATTTTATATTTCCCAGTACATAAAGAAAACTTAAGAAAATTATAATGAGCCATTTGGTAAAGTATAATTATCAGAAGAGAAATCATTAAGGGTAACATTCAGGAGGATTGAGATGAGAAATAGAATAAATGATATTTTACCATTAACAGTTCTGCTCATTCATAAAAATGATATTAGAATGTAGCTGTAACAAAAATGAAAAGGTGCAATTTTATTCAAATCTAAAATAACTAATGATACATATAGAAACTAAGTTCTCAGTATTAAAGCCAGAAACAGAACTTTCTCCCTTAGTCACAAAATTACATCCTTAAATGAAGAGAAATATGCATTGATTTGGTTGGTACATATGTGTCAGCTGTTACACACCATGTGTATGATTCACCGAGTCTTGTGTCTCTTTCTAAAAGGAAGGGAAATATTCATATTCACTCATAAGCAGCATTGTTGGCAAAGCTGCAAACATGCTCTTTCTAAAGGCAATAATGATTGGTTCAAATTTTAATCTGATGATAGGAATGAGGCCCACACAGCCTAGGAGCACCGAATGCTGGGACAAAGCTGGGGCTTTTGCAGCATGAGAGAAGAAGTGAGCAGCCATCAGGAGACACAGGGCTGCAACAGCAGCTAGAAATTAGCTGAGCTAATGGGAGGGAGGCCGGGACTGAGGCAAACGTTGGGATGTATGTCAGAAAGAGAAAACAGCACAAGCAAAGGTCCTGAGGCAACCAGAAGGAACACCAGTGCATCCAAAATTTAAGAAAGGCGGGGCTTGGATAATGCCAGGAGCTCTGCGGGTGGTTCTGTTATTCTCTGACATGTAAACACAGAGAGAGAACCAGGTTTCAGGATTGATATTATGAGACTGGTTTTGCAAATGTTAACTGAACAGCCAAGCAGGGTGTAGACACAGAGGTCTGAGCTGAGTGCCTGAAGGCACAGCGTGTGGGGCTGCACGGTGCTTACCTGGAGGAGGGTGAGGGTACCTGGAAAGTAACCAAGGGTTGGTTACCCAAAGATCCTGGGGAGGAAGGGATGAGGTGGAGGCTGTGACATTGGAGAGAGGGGTGCCCAGAGGGAGCAGGCAGGGGTTCCAACCAGTTGCCAGAAGGAGACCGGCGGACTGGGTCTGGGGACATATGGGGCACTCATGATTCATGGACGGAGGCTGAGGACAGGAGGCAGCTGTGGGCAGTGACCAGGCAGAGGCAGCTCAGGGAGCATCAAATTCAGGGGAAGACTCGGGAAAGGGGCTCAGCCTCCCCTTTCACCTTGTAGGTTCTGTTTTAAAGGGAAGCTGGTTTACCCTCTAAGGAATACTCCAGAGCCCTGGCATTTCATTTCTGAAAGCTTTCTCCTCCAAGGTTTTGTATGAATATTGCGAAACATAAACTACTTATTTTCCACGGAAGATGTTATAATTCTTGATAGGAATAACTGACAGTTTTGTCACACTTTGTAAGTACAGATTATTTTCCTAAATACTAGCTCAATGAACAAAAACATTCTAATAGAGAATTTGGGTGCATTTCTGTGGTTGTATTTTCACTTATAATAATTCATAAAATAGACAACAAAAGTATCTGCCTGCTAAGAGTATTCATTCTAGATGGAATTTAATTCTTACTATGACTTGTCACTTAAACTATTTTTGATGAAAATATAAATAATTATGGTCACTTCCTTATGAGTTAATTCCCCAATGCAGTTATTAACCCCTGGGGTACCAGAGGAGTGTCTGTCTTCCCGAGCTGGATTCTAACACAAGTTCCGGAAAAATAATTAATGGATGTTAATGAGCACAATGATATTTACAACACTGAACTTACTATGTTGTGTGATTTTATCTGTAATAGTACAATTCAGTGCTGTAACACAATGACATTCGTCCAAATTCCAAATGAGTTTTGGTGCCCGTCAAAACTAGGAGAGTCGACGTCAAATGCCAACACCACAGAGTCGCGTGTATTCATTCACAACAACAAATACGGCCATAACTGATCACCAGACACCATAGCGGGTGTCCAGTACAGGAATGAACGAGGCCTGGCTGCTTCGGAGACTGCGGCAAGTGGAGCAGAGCCAGCGCCCAGCCCGAAGGGGCCGGGAAAACGCTTCTCCACCTGTCCTCACTGTTTCCAACGGTCTCTTCCAAGAACGTCCTCTAAGTCAACACGTTTATTTTTCTAAGTCTTAATTCTTTGCTTAATTAAACATAACTAGTTAATAATAACATTTATAGGATCTAAAACTGCAGACTTTTTAGAAAACACAACTATTTTACCTGACCACCTGGTTGAAAACTCACAATATCACAATATCCCCAGCATTTCTTCAGCATCTAAGACAATGTGGGAGGGAAAACGGTTCGGTGGAGTGAGAAGCAGTGTGGTGGGGAGGCAAATTTCAGGGGTGCGGGGTCAGGCCTTGCGGGGTCTGGGTCGGGGAGAGCAGAGAGGCTTAGACTTCAGTACAGAAATAGAAGAGGGCCAACTGGCCAGGGTGTCGGCACGCACTGGGCAGAAGTGACACCTAGTGTTCAGTGAAAACAATCCGGGGGCGCCTGGGTGGCACAGCGGTTAAGCGTCTGCCTTCGGCTCAGGGCGTGATCCCGGCGTTATGGGATCGAAGCCCCACATCAGGCTCTTCTGCTATGAGCCTGCTTCTTCCTCTCCCACTCCCCCTGCTTGTGTTCCCTCTCTCGATGGCTGTCTCTATCTCTGTCGAATAAATAAATAAAATCTTTAAAAAAAAAAAAAACAATCCGAAGTCTTCCATCCAGAACTACAAACTGAACACAGTCGGAGTGACCAGCTGGATGACAGCTACAAGTCCACGCCAGTTTAAAGTGCAAGTACACTTTCCCATGAAATTCTCATGCATTTTTCCTCCAAAAGCATTAGCCTTCCTTAGTTCATCTCATTAAAATATCTGCAGATGCTGCTGAAATAGCCAGTGTTGGAATCAGAGATTCAAAACCACTTTTGGATCCCAAACCGCACATTCACCAGGTGAGATGCGGGAGGGAGGGAACACCACTGGCCATCCACTCCCCCTTCCCATAATCAAGCAGGGTGAACGACCTGCTCAGAAGCACCCTGGCGAGCCCTCCCCTTCCAGAGGCGGCCCTCGGGACAGGTAAGCTTCACTGATCCTGCAGCCAACACACCCCTGTGAGAGTTAAGGAAACTGGGATGTGAGTTTACTCTTCCTCACACAGCAACACAGACTCTCCTCCCGCCTTCCCATTAAACAAGAGCGTGGTGTCTTAGGATGTAACTTGTTTCCTGGATGGAACATACAACCATGCCACCCCCAGGCCGGCCTCCCCCAGGGCTGAACTACATTACAGTTGAAATTCAAAAGGCCGCATCTCCACGTATATATCGGTACAGCCATGTTGCTATCAAAGGCTGTCATTCCATATACAATTGTTCAGGAAATAAGGCAATTTTAACATCTGATGTTTTCAATAAATAAGCATACCTCTATTTTAGATCTTGTGCAAGTGTTCACTAGCAAACCTCCTGATAAAACCAGATGATTCCCCATTTTAAAGTACATGAATCTTGGGGCGCCTGGGTGGCGCAGTCGTTAAGCGTCGGCCTTCGGCTCAGGGCGTGATCCCGGCGTTCCGGAATCAAGCCCCACATCGGGCTCCTCCGCTGGGAGCCTGCTTCTTCCTCTCCCACTCCCCCTGCTTGTGTTCCCTCTCTCACTGGCTGCTCTCTGTCACATAAATAAATAAAATCTTTAAAAATAAATAAATAAATAAAGTACATGAATCTTGCTTATGATGTCATAGACCTCCCCAGAATTTCCACAGTTGAAATCAAAGATGAGTCAGCAAGGATAAGAAACGTGGAACAAAAGCATAAGACAAAGGGACACCCTCCTCAGAGCTGACACGCTTAAACTATCTCACGCACTGCGATTAAGTGGTTCCATTACTAACTGCACGGCTAAGTGACCTGACCTGTTCTCACCTTGCCACTGGCGAGCTCCTCACAGAGAACCGCAAGCGCACTGCCCGCTCGAGCTACTTCTGCTTCGTGCTTCCAGCCCCCGGACCGAGCAGAGTGAGTCAGAAACCGAAAACGCGCTGTGGACAGCAGCAGCGTCTGACCGCAAGAGCAGAACACACTCATCACATCGTCCTGAGGCTTCGCCCCCACTGGACCCTAGCACGGGGACACGGGGGAGCAGGAGCTCAGGTTCACGCAGGGGCTGAACCTAAAAGAGCAGGCAACACGGAACAGCTCCAGGAAAGGGCTCAGAAAGAAGGCTCCCACCGTGAATGAGACGCTGACGTTTGGCCAGATTCCCATGATTCAAGCAAGCAGTCGTTACAAAGAACGTGTTGCATTTTTGACTTCAGAAAGCATATTTACGAGTAGAAATACAACGCGATAAAAACAAGTTTCTGTTTTGTCACTGTCTTTCTAATTAGAAAAACTAAGTTCCTTCCTTAACAGAAATGACTAAATATGCAAATTCAATGATATTATGCAAAGTTATTGATACAAAAATTAGTACTTCTGTATGGTTGTCTGGACACCAACCATTCCAGTAAAAATTAATGGCCGTCCAGGTCCACGTTATTTATACCATGATTGCATGGTGTGAATGTTCATGTTTTTAAAGACAATGTATAAACAGGATACTTAAAATGTTTAGATAAATAAGCTGAACCTTCTCATACATTGTAGTTCAACTGAGCAACGAGCAGTTTGCTATTTATGAATACAAAGTTATTATCCTTGCCTTACTGTGCTCTCCATTATTATCCTAATATTTGGCCTCCAATCCTGACAAAAGCTTACTTGCAAGTACAGGTCACATAGTTGTATCATATAATTGAGGCTTATATTACAAAGAAAGCACTAACCACATCGTGTGCAAACTGGTGAACAGAACCCTCTCTACCAGCACACGCCACGTTTAGTGCCTCAGAGGAACCAACACTTAACACACTGGGGAGTGTTTACTGGAGGACTTGCAGTTGACGTGATTTTTAAAACCCAAAGTCACTGCCAACAGTTCATCACCTGGCTGGGTCACGCAGTGTGATAAACCCCCTCCAACTGTTCCTACGACCAGGCAGACTTGGTGCAAGCACGCCTCAAGGAAAATGTACGATCTAGCCATGGAGGGAATCGCTTCAAAATTCAGAGCAGTAATAAAGTGGAAAGCCTATCACCCCCAAGCTTCTCTATTTTCTCAAGCAGTTTGCTGCCAATTACTCCAAGCACATCTTGTAGGGTTTAATTACCACCTGCAATGGCTGGAAAACTATTCCTATCACAAAGTACTTTAAAAAATAAACACAGAATGTTACCTGGGACTGAATTTTAAGATTTTGTGATGATATCCCAGAAATGCATAACATGACGGAAAATCATCTACCTGTACACCGACTGCATGTGTAAAAGAGAGAATCGGAGCTACTACCGCCATGCTAGCTTAGAAGAATTATGACCAGGACGAATCTGTGAAAGCCTTCCACCCATCGTCTGTCAAAACACTTCTCAGTTATCCTAACAAGGACAGTCAGTAGATCCGTGTTTTTTACTGGCATTCAGGGGACGAGGGGTCTGTGGGGACAGATCCCACAGAGCCCACCGCAGGGCACCTGCAAACCACTTCAGTGAGTCTCTCAGTCCAGAGCCTGCCAAGGCCTGGAAAATCAGCTGCTTTCTTAGACTGTTTCCAGAATACTCGCTTATGCTGTGGGTGGCAACTTGAAGGCTTCCAAGAACTTTTCGTTTTTGTTTGAGCCAACATTTCTGTTTTCTGTCAATCAATAGTTTAGGTATTCCAAAATAAGAAGGTGGAATGGGAGTTGTCCGGGGCAGGGACTGGAATAAGTGTCAAAACAAAGTATTAGGAACTCTGCTCAGAGCTGTCCCCAAGTCCAGGGCACGCAGTGGGAGCCCCTCCCCCAGCACCAGGGAGGGACAGAGGGGTCCGGGGAGGGGGGCAGCCTGGGACGACCCCCGACCTGGCCCTGTCCTCGGGGAGGGGGGGTTCGCCTCAGAAACTCTCTCTCCGACCCAGAAGCGCCGCTCACACGAAAAAACTCTGGCCAACCCCAAACGCCCAATTCTGGAAAAGCCCAGTTCCCAGGGGCCATAAAGCCCCTGCATTTCCCTCCAGCCCCTCAGGACGTTAAACAGCAATCCATGGTTTCCATTGGGGATACTGGGGCGGGGGTAGAGAGGGGCGGTCAGGAGGTGTGCACCCACCGTACCCAAAGTCCCAGCGCCCACCCGCCGGCACAGGTTGCCCCAGTTGACAGGAAAGAAAGTGGGGGTGCGGGGGGCGGAGGGGGCGTGAAAGGGGAAAGGGTGCGGGAAGCGGCGGTGGACGCGCTGAGGGGAGGAGGCGAGGAGAGGGAGACGGGGGCCGGGGAGGGGAGGGGCGCGGAGGGGCCGCACTCACCCGCGCGGGCTCCAGCAGGCGGCCCGGGGGCTCGGGTTCCGGCTCGCCGGGCAGTGGGAGGGGGCGCTCCGCCCTCCGCCCGCGAGCACCGCCCACGCTGACCCGCCCCCGGGAGGAGGGGCGCGCTGTGCGCTAACGGTGGGGGCGAGCGCTCGGTCCGGGCTTGGGCGCCCCGAGCTCCCGCGACGGGGACGAGCACACGGGTTCAGTGGGGCTCGCTCACACGGGGAGGGCGGGCGGAGGCACCGGCCCGGGGGTGGGGCGCGGGGCGCTCCCAGGGCAGGGGATGGGGTGCTGATCGCGACCGCGACAGGGCAGCGAGCTTCTGGGCCCAGGGCTGGGGGAGCGCACCAACGTGGGGTGGGGGGCCCGAGCCCAGGCCAGGCGGAGGCAGGGGGCTCTCCGGGTGAGCGCGCGGTCGGGAGCGCTTGGATGCGCGGCTCCCTCGGGCACGCGTAGAGCGCCCCACCCCGAGCTGGGAGCCCCCTCCGCGCCCCTTCTCTCGGCTGTCTGATGGGGGGCTCCCCTCGGCCCTCCCCGCCTTTGCGCGGACCCGGTCCCGTTGCCTTTCCTGCCCTTGGAGACCGACGCGTCCCCTGCCCCGTCGCGGGTCACACCGCAGCTAACGCGCGACCCTGGGGACTGCCCAGCAAAGGAAAGCACGCAAAAGCCTCCATTTTTTTCCCGCGCACTCGCCCCAAAGCGTGGTAGCTCCGGCTCCTGCGCCCTAACCTTAGGGGACCAACCGCTCCCAGGCCATCCCCGCGCCCCCTCCAGACCTCCTCGCCCTGCTGCAAACCCGGTCCGGAGTCAGGCACCAGCCCCCACCCCCAAGCTCGTGCGGAAATGGCTCTCCGGCTGGTAATCCCGGCGGTGTAGCCTCAGAGCATCGTGATTTAAATGTAAATGTAAGTTAGTTTGGGATAAATTTCGGGAAAACACACACACACTCAAGGCTACGAACCTAAAAAGAAGGCGCGTGCTTTCCTCCCTTTCTAAACCCCCCGTGCCCCAGCCGCACCGCACTGCTGGGCGTGAACTTGCAGGAACCGGCTCCGGACCAGGGGGCCCCAGAGCTAAGGTCCCCAGAATGCCCGACAGACGACGGGGTAATCCATATTGAACAAACTCTAGAAAACGCTGCTTTCCGAACTCCAACCGGTCTCCTTGCGGCTTTACCGAGGTGTGAGTGAGGTGGTGTCCTGAGGTTAAGATGCGCAGTGTGTGGATTTGATGCACTTCCGTGTCTCAGTTGGTCACCACCCCAGCAGTAGCGAAGCTCTCCAGGTCACAAAACCCCCGTCCCTGCTCTCTGACCAACTTTCAAGTATATAAGACGGTATTAATAACTATTGCGCCCATGCTGTTCATTAGCTCCCCAGAAGTTAACTGCTCTTGTAACTCAGATTTGCACCCTCTGACCACTGTCTCTGCATCTCTCCACCCTCCCAGCCCCACTCTCCTTTCAGTTCTTTTTGACGCCACTTGTGAGATTGGACAGTATTTCTCTTTCTATGTCTGACTTGTTTCACTGAGTATCGTGTCTTCAAGTTCCATCCACGTTGAAGCAAATGGCAGGATTTCCTTCTTTCTCATGGCGGAATAATATTTCATAGTATATGTATTCATGTAGATATGCACATACATGTATCTACATCATATTTATCATAGGTATGACATACACACACACACCCCACATCTTCTATCCACTCAACCATTGCTGGCCACTGTTGAGGTATCTTGACTATTGTGAGTAATGGTGCCGTGAACATGGGAGTGCAATATCTGTTTGCATTTCCTTTGGATATATACCCAGTAGTGGGGTTGCTGGGTAGTATGGTAATTCCATTTTCAATCTTTTGAGAACTGCCACACAGTTTTCCATAGTGGCTACACCAGTTTACAGCCTGTTTTGACTGTAAGCAGGCCTGGGCTTCCAATACAGATGCACAACAGAAGTTAGAATTTCCAGATTTCTCTCTCCTTTGTAACCACATTTGACCTGTACAGAATGTATTGGAGCCTCTAACACTGGGTGGTTTACTAGAATAGAAGCTCTTGAAATGCAAAAATCCGGTCTTCTTAACCATGGCATGTTATCCCTCAAACAAAATACTTTTCTTGGATAAATTTGTAAGGAATATTGTACTACTTTTTGTCTATAGCAAAACACATAATCAGGAAAAAGCAGTATGAGAGAGCATTATTATGAAAGTTGCATTTTAAGAAAGCCTATGAGTGCAGAGTTTTCGCAGCTGCCCCCTTCATAGCTCCGTCCTCTTTCTCCATCAGGGGCTCCATTATCCTCAATTGCTTTGGCAATTGACTCAATCCCCCTGTGTCTAACCAAGCTCTTAAAAGGTGTCTCCTCCACTGGACATCAGTTCAGCTGGCCTCAAACACACAGGCCCCTGTCAGCCCCACCTGACCCCACACACCAGCGCCAATCACATCCTGGTCTTTGCCTTCTTCATGGGGCCATGTTCTGCCAGCACCACTGCCCACCTGGTTGCTTGGAGGACCAGGTTCAGAGCCACACACTGGACACCACCAGTTCCACCTCTGCTGTGGCTTCATTTCTCCATGGCCTCCGTCCCTCCAGTCCCGGCTGCTGCTAGCATGGAACTCCAGTCTTTATTTCCCCAGATCCGTGGGACTTCTTCTTGGCTCTGCATGGTTTATAAATGGGCAGAGTCCCTCATCAGAAGCCACGGAACGGGAGGCTCTCCCCAGAACTTCCCCTTTCCCCAGCACCTCCAGGCAGCAAGTTCTGCTGCCATTGGTTCTTCTCCGCATTCAAAATGTATGTTGTTCTGTATCCAGCTTTTATAGTTGCTCGTTTTCAGAGAGATGGTCAAATAACAGGTTTCTCCATCTTAGCTACAAGCAACAAAATCTTGTGTGGTTTTGAAACCGTGTTTGCTGCAAAAGAGTTATGTTTGTATCCGACATCATTTCTCGGAAAATTCACTGAACAGTAAAAAGAAAAATCTATTGATTATTTTTAAAAAAGAACATCATTGATGATCTTTTATGATATTCCTAGCTTTGTAAAACTGATATTTATATGAACCGTATCTGAAACTCACACATTGTTGAAATTTGTTGATATTTATGAGGTGAGGTGTTGAAGTAAATACTATTTTTGGAACTCTTTTGGATAGATGATGTTGTCACGGTATGAGGTAATCCACACTAACACGCTACTGTGAGAACAGAGAAAAGGAAAGAAAGGGAAGAGGATCATCGCAGGGAAATCTCTTGCAGGGACAGCTGGGAGCATCTTGCCACCAAGCGCAGAGGACTTAGCGACTGGCCAACGCTAGCAGGAGTGAATGCCTAAAACTGTGTGTGAATATTTGTATCTTTTACCACTTTTGATTTGCAATGTTTTTTTCAATCATTCACAAGTTTGGACCAGTTTTGCTTGAGTGCTGACATTGTCCAGATGCTTTAGTAGATAACTGGGAACATGATTAATACAAGAGCAGCAGGTCCTCACGGAGCTGACTCGAGTGGATCACTTACGTAAAATCACTACCTTCCTTACTAGATGGATTACAGACCCTCTGTTACCCACGTAATAAAAATGTCCACAAATTAGGTTCTTAACACACGTGTGTTAACTATTTCTGAGAATGAATAAAGGAACCCATAACTGATTATGTCACTATATCCTTACCTGAGTAAGATATTTGGAGAAGACGTTAAAAAATATCTGGTAGGCACTGGAATATTCAAATACGCACTTCAATTTTTAGAATTGTCTCCAAATAGAAATAAACCATGAATACATTAAGGCTTGACTCATAACCAAGTACTCAGACCTTATTTTCAGTTATATAAGTGTGCAGAGGCTGAGCAGAGAATGAGTTTCTGAACACAGAGATACTTAGATTTTCACAGGCTTAAGAAAGATGAGTGCAAGTATTGAAGCAATGTTACATGGCTCTCCTCAGCTTCTGCTGTGATAGAAATAATAATGTATCTTCCACTTAATACTTTCATTTTCTTAATAAGTACATTAGATATGTATAAAGTATATGAATTTTGAGAAGTCTGAATTTCTGATATTTACTTGTTCTTACAGAAAATTACTTGTAATTGACAGATTATTCTTTATAAGAAAACACTTTCATGAAACACCGAGCTGTAACCAAGGCACATGGGTTCCTTTGTTTCATAATTTAATCAGGCGACCATTCGTTTATCTCATTCATTCATTATTTATTCAAAAATAGGGGCTGAACTTGTGTTGTATACCAGGCACTGTGCTCCTTGGAAGGAGGGATGGGAAGGACAAGTCAATAGGAGAATCCAGGACACTTGGCACTCATCAGGAAACCAATATGGAGGCTTAGTAAGGAGCCCTGAACCCTCACATCCGGGACCCCTGAGCCCCACCGGAAACCCCGAACCCCCACCCCCACCCCCAAGCCTCTGGCCTCAGGCCCTGCAAGCTCCTCCCCCAGTCCCTAGCCCCTGAGCCCCACAAGCCACCCCCCAGCCTCCTCTCCCTGGCCCCCTAGCCAGGCCCCAGGGTTTCAGGTTCACACCGAGGGGGTCACCTGGGCTGGTGCCCCAGCAACCACATGAGATGGGACCTGCATCTCACAGTGCCCCCTTACCTTCCAGACCCTCCTTTTTCCAGCCCTCCTGCTCCCTGACTTCCTAGGGTCCTGGGGTCTCACTCTGCATGTCCAGCCATGTAATGGGCTCTGTCTTCACCCTCACCCACTGACGCCTCCCTTAAAAAGATCCATTTCTCCCCTATCCTGCTTGGATGATAAGATCCACCTGGACTGGTCCCCGACAACCATTCTTAGACTCCTCCCAGTTCACACCTGCCCAGCGAGGCCACAGACTGCTTAGGCCTAGCTGCCCACCTACTGCACACCTGTCCCCAGACACCTGAGCGGAGAGGAAATCACAGAGATGCTCTCAGCTTCCACTATTGCCTCCATCTCCCTCAGGCCTGCAGACACTCCCCTGCTCAGCCACGTGTGCTGGTGTTTGATGTCCCCTGGTTGGAAAGCAGCTTCCCCCTTCCCCACACCTCCCTGCCCTCCCCTGTCCTCTCTCCCCCTCCCCTTCCTGGGTTCCTGGAAGTATCTGTCTATGGCCCGTAGGTTATAAAGACATTTAGTTGTATTTACATTCCCTTCTGGATTCCCTTAAGTCTTGCAAGATTGTGGTCTGTGATGAGGGAACAGAAGGCTGGCTGAGGACAAAGCAGAAGCTGACACCCACACACACACCCCCCACCATGGGATGTATGTGACATTCCTCAGGCACTCCTGGCTGCCCTAAAGGACAAAGAAATAGTTAACCTATAGAGACCACAATCCTGCAAGACTTAAGTCTCCCTCAGTTTACAAATGTCTTGGGGATCTACAAGAACGAAGCATTTCTATCAATAACCTAGCTTCCAGAAGGGAATGTAAATACAATTAAATGTCCTTATTGATGAGGGAACGGAAGGCAAGCTGAGGACAAAGCAGAAGCTGACACCTTGCAACGCCCGCCCCCCCACGCTATGGGATGTATGCAACAGTCTTCAGGCACTCCTGGCTGCCCTAAAGGATGAAGAAAACAGTCCTTACTACCTGCAGCCCATTGACAAGTCCTTGAAACAGGCATGGTGACATTCCTCTAGGAACTCAGCATTCCTCTAGGAACTCAGCTGCCTTGATGTTAATACTTTGCTAAGGGCAAAAGGCAGTCCTAGCCTGACCCCCTCCCCTCCACCAAGATCCTGTAAGTCTACTTTAATGTATAAAAATTCCTTTGGAAACTTCCTTTATTTCTAACCCCCCAAGATAAGTGTTGGCAATCATCCCCCAAGCATATGGCCCACCGATATACATCTGAAGGGTCTCATGAGTAAAAATGACCCTTTCCCAACAGTAGTTAGCCCCCTCAAGGTCCTGGAGACCTTGCTTCCAAAATTCCTTAGAGACTTACGCTATCCCTAACCCCTTCCCCACTTGAGGGTATAAAATAGGCCATTCATCACAACCACGGGGCGGCAGCTCTTTCTGCCCACGGGTCCTGTCCCCGTGCTTTAATAAACCACCATTTTGCACCAAAGACGTCTCAAGAATTCTTCCTCGGTCGTCGGCTCCGGACCCCACCCCACTGAACCTCACTGATGTTCCCCAACCTCATCACTTATAATCTGCAGCCTCCAGGAAGTTCCCAACTATCTCCCTCTTGATGCCTTGCCAGAGGGAAAAGCAACCTTAACTCGACAATGGCAAGGTCTCCAGTATCCTGTGAGCCTTCTTTAACATATGAAAGGTCTTTCTCAACCTCCCTTTTTCCTTCCCTCCCCCAACCCCAAGGTATATAATCAGCCCCCCTCATAACCCCGGTGCAGCTCTTTCTGCGCACGGGTCCTGTCCCCGTGCTTTAACAAGCCACCAATTTTGCACCAAAGACGCCTCCAGAATTCTTTCTTGGTCGTCGGCTCGGGACTCCACCCCACTGAAGCTCACCTACATCCCACAACCTCATCCGTCTGTATAGTTTAACTATTTCTTTTTCCCTTAGGGCAGCTGGGAGTGCCTGAGGAATGTCAAGCACACCCCATGGGGGGAGGGGTTGCGGGGCATCAGTTTCTGCTTTGTCCTCAGCTTGCCTTCTGTTCCCTCATCACTGGGCACACATTTAATAGGGCCTCATTAATAATAGAAAACACCACCTTTGTGCATGAAAAGCAAATAATTAAATAAAATGCAGTCCGTACATACTGTTTATGCACCTGTTACTAAGACCGAGGTGGGTCTACATTTACACACTTTAGGAAAAGCAGAAATTAAGACCATTTATGTAAATATGTATATGTCTCAATGAAGTGTGTTAGAGAGTACGAGTCTTCCCAACTCCGGAGGGTAATGCGTGTCACGTTGGTAGCGTGCAATTGGCTGTGGTCAGGCGGTTTTCACCTGAGAAACTGGCAATTTTTAAAAAATCTGTGCATTTGATTCATGTATCTATAAACATGCTAATAGTGGCTATGTTAGAAGTAGATGTGATTAAGTGATTATCTCCTTAATAAAGTTTGTATTTTTTACTTCCTAAAGAAGAAAATAATGTCTGTATTATCAATATAGTTTTATGTTATCCATTCTATATAGCCTATCTCTAGCGTATACTATACGCCATATCGTCACTATTACATAGAAATAAATTTTTTTCTTTTGAAAAAAATACGTGCTAATCACATTCAGTGAAACTGTATAGCAGATTCCAAAAATGATCTAGTCTGCATAGTTGTTTCCCCAGGGATTACTACTTAGAATTCGTATGAAGTTTTATGTAAAATATGGATTTTTTTTACTTCAAAGAAGCTATTTTCCTTTAACTTCCATTATGTACCATTATTTTATAAGGCAGTATAACCTATGTAATATATATAGTGTAATTATAAGATGTATATGTGTATGTATATATACTATATGTAATTTCTAACAGACACAAATGCTTCTGCGCAGACAGTGTTTGAGCATCGAGTGGCAATTTCTCACATACAGAGATCTTGAGGCCCGCAGGTCGGGCCTGAGTGTCTGCTAGGCCTCCAGGAGCACTGCCGCTCTGGGAACTCTGAGGGTTCACTCACCCCAAATCCACTCAATCAGGTGAATATTCTTGAGACCATGACGTGTGCGTTCGTCACTGCGGGGTTAGATTCTCCCTGCCTCAGAACTGAGGGAAGCAGCCTTGGACCTCGTGTGTCACCGTCACCGTGTAGCCGTGTGGCCCACGGGGCCGACGCTCGGTTCCACTCACAGATGTGGAAGGTCAGGCGGCCTCCCAGCCCAGGCAGGATCTACCTTCAGGGACACACAGTTCTGAACACTGGATGGTGAGGGTCCAAGGACACAATTTCTTTTCCTGTTTGAAATGATGGACGGCAGATTTATTTTTCTTCTAAGGGTCCTGCCGGATAAAGTGATACTTACTTTTATTCACCATATATGTCCAAATACACCGACTGTGAATACTCCGTCCTGTTGCTTTCCCATAAAAAATAAAACCATTTCAATTTCAGGGCGCCTGGATGGCACAGCAGTTAAGCGTCTGTCTTTGGCTCAGGGCGTGATCCCGGCGTTATGGGATCGAGCCCCACTCAGGCTCCTCCGCTATGGGCCTGCTTCTTCGTCTCCCACTCCCCCTGTTTGTGTTCCCTCTCTCGCTGGCTGTCTCTATCTCTGTCAAATAAAAAAAAAAAAAATTTCAATTTCATCTTATTTTGCTGTTCAGCCCCTTTATCCTTTTAATTTTTTATAAAGATTTTTAAAATTTATTTGAGAGAGAGACACAGAGAGTGAGAGAGGGGGCGTGCATGAGCAGGGGGAGGGGCAGGGGGAGAAGCAGTCCCCCTGCTGAGCAGGAAGCCTGATGCTGGACTTGATCCCAGGACCTGAGATCAGGACCCAATCAGGAGGCAGATGCTTACCCAACTGACCCACCCAGGTGCCCCCACCCGTTATCCTTTTAAAGACATGCAGCAGCACCTCCACATGCCTCCACATGCCCCTGGGGTGGGACTAGAATCTGAACCCCCTTCCCTCCCCTTGCCTCCACCATGGACCCGGTCAGATGGTCAGACACAGGCCATGTTGTCTCTAGCTTACAGATGACGGCTGTGGGCTGACGGTCGGACAGGCTCCCCACCAGCTCCCCACCCCTCCGCAGCCTGATGGTCCTCTGCTGGGGCTTCAGGCCCCGCCTGCGGGGGTCACACTGCCTTTCTTGAGGGCTTGGCACCTTGACCAGCCCCGCGGAGGACACTGTTTCTGCCATCAGCGGTCATGGAATCCACTCGTTATGTAACTCGTCTTGTTTCATAGTTGGCTTTCCGGAGCGGTTCTTCCCTGTTGATGAGGGAATAGAAGGCTGGCTGAAGACAAAGCAGAAGCTGAAACCCTGCAAACTGACCCTCCCCCCGTGTATGCAACATTCCTCGGCACTCCTGGCTGCCCTAAAACTAAGGAAAGGACCTGCAGCTCATTGATAGAACACAGTGATAGTGTGGACAGCCTTGGCTTGACGGTGGTGGGGCCTCCAATATCCTGCGAGTCTTCTTTGACATATGCAAGTGCTTTCTCAGCCTCCCTTTCTCCTCACCTCCCCCAACCCCAGGTATATAATCAGCCACCTCTCACAACCCGGGGCAGCAGCTCTTTCTGCCCACGGGTCCTGTCCCCGTGCTTTAACAAACCACCAATTTTGCACCAAAGACCTTCAAGAATTCTTCCTTGGTGGTCAGCTGCGGACCCCACCCCGCTGAAGCTCACCCGTATTCTGCGACTGAATCACTGGGATCTCCCGTGGCCCTTGCTGTCCCTCCTGTCGTTCGTGTTCATCCCCCAGCCGTCCTTCATCCCACACTGAGCCTTCTCTCTTGTACTTCCGAGTCTAAAATATTTCGACATCTGTGTTTTTAATCTTAATTGATAGTTTTGATGCTCAAGGAAGTCTTAGTTGAGCATCATCTCCCCTCAAAAGTCTAAGCATCCCGCAAGGCTGTCTGTGGGCCCCTGACTTGTGGGGAGTCCGTCCCCGCACCTTCTCCCTCTGGGAGCCTGAGACACCTGTCTGCTGGTGTCCCTCATCACCGGTGATGTTCTGAGCCCCCTGCTTCGTCGTCTGGGGTGAAAAGCCTGTCTCTGTGTCCTCCACCCCAAGGACAGTTTGGGTTTATGTTTCCTTTATCCACCTTTGCTCATGTCATACCTAATTTTTCCTTCTGGAAGTCCAGTCACTTGGATCTGATGCTGTTTCTTTCATATTTTTCTTCTGTTTGTCCGCTTTACATCTTGGGGGATTTACTGGCCTTACTTTACTGTATCTTTATTATTTTATTTCTATAGCCACCATCTTTCTCTATTCCGCTTACAATTCTGTTTCGATGGGGTTTCCTAAGGATGGGAAATAAACTAGAATGCTCAGTGTGCCTTTCATTCAGTGGGCTCATTGGTGACAGGAAGGGGCTGCCAACTCCAGCTGTGTTACATGTTCACCGCCGACCGGCCAGCCTCGGCACTCCCTCGACGCCCCCCCACCCCGCGCGCCCGTTCCGTCTTCCACAGATGCCGTCTTACGTAGGTGTTCTCGGAGGCGTGATGACTGCCCCGGTGGGGTGTGTGGTGTACGTACGGTATTCTGCTGTAGAAATCACTGTTTCTAACGCTGTTCTCTCCCCTTGGCTTTTGAGATCTATTTTCATATGACAGATAAGCTTAACGCATTACCTCAAGTGCTTTCTAGAATTCTGTCCTCTTACTTAGCTATTTCCCAGATAAACACAGGATGAATCTTTGGCTTATCTCCATCTTTTTGCTGCCGTCAGCAGCATTGCGATGACATCCTTTCCCCTCACATGCTTGTAGATGCACAGAGTGTCTTCGAAGCAGGCAAATCACTTAATAGTTACAAATTACACAGTAAGTCCTGTATAAAATTCATTACTGTTGCTCATCCTTCCTGGCTTTATCATGTGAAAAATATCCAAATACAGACTTCAAATTTGTGTCCCAAACACACCTGCAGCTAGTCCTGGGCTCTGCCCGTCTGCCCTCCTTCCACATGGCTACACTTCCGAGTTGCACATTCTGGAACCTGGTCATGCCAGGAGGCAGGGCGGCCCATAAAGAACGATGGGAAACTCTTGGCAAATTTATTTCTAAAGAGGAAGAAATGGATTTTTAATTTTGAGACATATTTAGAGCTTTCTGTGAAAGGGCTGCCGAATGCTGAACCAGTGGCTCCTTGTCTTAGGCGGTCAGTGGTTTGAATTTCTACAGGAAAGTCCAAACGTGCATTATTCCTTTGGAACTTGGTGGTGTTGGATCAGGGTTTGGTCTGACGTGTGATCGTGCACAAGTGTGACTAGACCTCCTCAGACCTGGCCTTCCTGCCATCATGGGAGACCTCTAATAATAACAGTAATTGATATGAGGTCAGCTAACGCTTTCTGGAGCTTTCTATAAAGTGGACCAGGGGCTGAGGGCCCTCTGTGGAGGGGCCCATGTTATCTTCTGTGTGGCCTGTGAGCTGGATGCTAGTCTTGTCCCACTTTCCAGGTGAGGGGGTGGTCCGTGGGGGCCTGGGGTTGGAACACAGAGCATGCATTTAGCACCAAGCCCACTCCTACATGTGCACCCAACTGAAGTTTGGATTCCAAAGCCATCATCTTAATGCTTCCTCTGGAAAGTTGTTACAATGACTAATGCGTAAAATGCCTGGTGTTGCCTGGAATATGAACGAAAATCAATAATGTATTTACTCACTGTACTTATTAAACATTTCACCAATTGCTATGACGATTAGTTACATTATAGACTCACCAGCCGCCGTCACAGTTGGACGTAAAAAGTCCTGACGGGACAGAGCGGTGTCGCGGCTCTGACCTTCCTCTCCCCCATGAAAGCACGTGCTTCCTCCACTAGAGAGCATGCTGCAAAGGCTGTGGAACTCAACCACAGAGTTGCTCAAGACCCTGCCTCGCTTTTACTGTCTGTTCTTTCATTGTCACGGTGATAGCCCTGCGCATGTGCTCTTCCGTGAGCTGTACCATGAGACAAGCACTGTTTTACCGCAGGGATTCTCCGTCTGTGTCGGGCCACAGGCCGCACTGAACTCTGACAGCCCAGGAACGAAGCGCCTTCAGGACACGTGTGGCTCAGAGTCACCAGCGGGACGCCGCCCCCAGCCACGGGGACTTGGATGTTCTCCCGCTGCCTGATTATACTTTTTGACCCCGATTTAAATATTACCTTTTAAAAACATTTCCCCCCATTTCCTTGGTTTAGATGGTGGGAAACACAGAATGGGCGGACCTATACTTTCTCGAGCTAGAACTTGACAAGCCGCTTGCGTCTTCAGATGTCGGACGACTTGGAAGCACGGCTGTTTTCACATGCTTTCTACACACCGAGGCCGAAAGGCCTGAGGTCAGGGCTTCAAGGGGGGTTGTTTGGCAGCCCCGGATGTTTTTTGTGTGTTTGCTTCATTTTGTATTGATTTGATAATGGCCTGAGTCCGGCTGAAAGAATATAAAATATACGGCTGTAGATTATAACACACAGCTCTTGTCCTACAGGCAAATGCTGCCCGAACTACACAGGAATGAAAGGGAAGGTCTTTTATTTGAAAAATAAGTAAATGTGAAATGTCCAATCCATTTGCTCTGTAAATTGAGGATAGAAAGTACGGGGTAAACTAAGCCTGGATTTGAGAGACAAAGTCCCACTGTTGCAGCCTCTGCTCCCCACAGACGTTTGTAAACACTGCTTATTAAGAAGGATTTTGCATTAGTGTAAACCACAGGCACACACGTGCACACACGCACACAGACACACGTCTATGTCTTCCCATCTGGACTTCAGACTCGAGGAACCCAAGAGCTGTCCTGGGTGGCCCTGGTATTAGGAGCCCCTCATTCCTGACGGCCGAACTAGTTAGCCGGCACTGAGATGAGTCCGGCCGTTGACAACCGCTGAGCCCGGGTCTTTTCCAGGGTCCACCAGGGGCCTGAGGCTCTGTGCTGGAGTGAGACAGAGTGGCCCTCCCAAAGGACTATTACCCCAAAGACAGGTCCCGAAGCTCATTATCTGAGAGCTTTACTGGGTGAGCTGAGACTTCTGGGATGAGCCACAGTCCAAAGAAACAGCAAATGTCCCTGGAGGAGTTGGTCTCACTCCCGGCGGCATCAACACTGACCCGGATCAAGTCGTCGTCCATTAGGGTTCTTTGCTTACAGCCACGTCTTTTATTTTGTAAATAATACTCTGTGGGTAGATACTTGGAGTTGTGTAAAATTGTTATTTACCAAATTTAAACCCAATAATTTTGGATTTCATGAACACTGATAACATGAAATGAATAATTTCATGCAAATTTCTGCCTCAATTTTGAATTATTGCATCAGTATTTCTGAAAATGAATCTGGGTAAGAGCACTTTCAAGACCGTATGTGAAAATTAAATCACGTTTCAGGAAGGTTTTTATGGTGGTTTTATGTCCCCTGAGCTGAAATCAGGAGGACCAAGAACCACGCTGTCCCTTCATGTGCGTTCTCTTGCTTACGCTGTTGCCCGCAGTGCCCCCTGCCCAGCCCCCTGACCCCTCCCGCCCAGCGTTCACGCCCCAGGTCTGGGTGAGCCCTGCATATGCGCCTTCTGGCTTGGCCCTAACAAAGTGCAGCTGATTTCAGGGCTCAGACAGCAGAATTTGTGGTCTCCCCATTCTGGGGACAGAAGTCTGAGATCCAGGAGCTGGCGGGACTGGTCCTCAGATGTGAGGGAGGCTGTCCCCTGGTGTTCGGGCAGTCCTCGGTGCCACTGGGCCTTGAAGAGCACCACCGAACCTCGGCCCAACCTCCAGATGGTGCTGCCCTGGCAGTCTGTCTCCAAATGCCCCCTTTTATAAGGACACAGATTGTATTGGATTAGGGCCCCTCCCGGTGGCCGCAATTTAACTTAACTAATTGCATTTGCAACAACCCTATTTCCAAATAAGGTCCCATCCTGAGGGTTTGGGGTTAGAGCTTCACTGTGTGGGCTTGGAGGGACAGGACTGCACCCCATGTGCCTGGCTTTCGCCAGCTGGACAGCAGGACCGGGAGGACGCAAGGCAGTGTGGGGGCTGTTCCCCAGCAGGAGGAAGGGACACGATCTATTCAGTGGTGTTTCTGCTCTACTGAGGCCTCTGGGGACGCTGCTGAATGAACACCTTTTCTTGGGAAATTCACGGCAGCTTGCTTCACCCCCTCTGCTGGGCTCTCTGTCCCCTGGGGGTCAAGGCCCCACATCCTGGAAAAGTCCCGCAGTTGCAGGAGTTAGGAAAGTGTGGGAGGGAGAGGGGTCTGGCACGCCCTGGGCTCTGCAGGGGGGCTTGCTGGCCTTGGATCGGAAGTCCACTGGCCAAAAGAAAGACTCACTTAGGGTCTGAAGAAAGACAAGGGCTGTGCTTGGTTGATTTTGTGGGGAAAGGATGTGGGGATGGCCTGGCGCTGTAGTCAGGACAGGCTGGGGCCACGAACACAGTCAGTCTCACGGATACAAACCACAGCTGTATTTTCCTGGGCAAGGTGAGGCCACCGTCCCTGTCGTGTGGAGGCGTTTGAGGGCTGACCCTGCAGGTCCATCTCAAATACTGCAGGCCTGACTCCAGAGAGAGCGCCGGGGGTCTGGCTGGGTCACAGATACTCAGCCTGAAGGCACACCCGTCACTTCTGAGGCACTCATTGTCTAAGCGGTTTGGCCCCACCCCTCCACCAGGGCGAGGCATGGCCCCCGCTGGCCATGTGCCCTGCAGAGAGGAGGTACAGGGACAAACTCAGAGTCCCCCCCCCCCCCCCCCCCNCCCCCGCCGCCTGTAGGTCAGGTCAGTGTGGTAAAAAGTGTTCTCTCCCCCCGCCCCATCCAGGTGGGACAGGAGCAAACTGTCCTGAACCCTCCCTTAGAAGGAGCAGCGGGCGGGCGTCACGCCTGGGCCTCTGACCCCGAGGAAACCCGCCTCTGCAAGCCCATGTTCCCTTCCCCAGCAGATGCTCCTTTCCCCAGGTCCTCTGTGACCTTGGCTGCCCCTCCAGGAGACCCTTCGTTTTGCATCACTGCCTGGCTGCGTGTGCCAGTGGGTCCCCTGGAACACACAGCCTCAGCTGGTCCACAGGGGAAGGGGCTCCAGGGTCTTTAACTCTCCAGAAACCACAGACGCATCAGGGACTTGGCTTCTTCTATATTGGACCACATCCAACACTTAGTGAGCTTCTTTCTTTGGGGCTCCTTGTGCCAATATCCACATTCCATGTGTTCCAGAAAGAGCTGGGGTTCTCTCATGCCTGTTGGGCAGACATGCGCTATCCACACCCTTGCACCCTGAGCTGGCTGGCTCCCCACTGCTGCCAGGCCTCCACCCAGCTCCTGTGAGCCGTGGTTTCACCACGTTCTGGTCACCGCAGGACACGGGTCCTCGTAACGACGTCCTGTGGCTGCTGTAACCAGCACCGCCAGCCCCATGGCTCTAAAACAACACAGACTTATCTCCTTGCAGTTCCGAAGTTTAGCAGCGCAAAGTGGGCTTTACCGTCTGAAGTCAAGGTGCGGGCCGGTGGCGTTCCTTCTGAGGCTCCAGGGCAGACTCTCGCTCCTCGCCTCTCCCAACTCCAGGGCTCCCCCTGTTGGAGGCGTGGCCCCCTCTCCGCCCGTGGCCAGCAGCGGCTTTCGACTTCCCCTCTCTTTCACTTCTATGGACGCTCGTGATCACCTTTCCCCCCAAACCTGAGAGGACCCCCATCTCAAGGTCAGCTGGTTAGCAGCCCTAATTCCATGTGCAATCTTCGTCTCCTTTGGCCGTGTGGATACTTAACCTGTAGCAACACACGTCAAGTTAACACGGATGCCGAGCGTATTCCCGGCAGGAAGTATGTTCCCGAGAACCTCGTCCTGCGGCATCCAGGCCCCGGCACGCACGTGGCAAACGCTGGACCCCACACGGGGTTCCCAGCGTCAATGTGTCCTCTCGTGACTCATGGATGGGAAGGCCAGAAGAGTCTTGGCAACGTCACCTGTGACTGAATACTGGTGGGAGCCACAGACCGCTTTAGATCCAGGAATGGCAAGGTCAGCAAAGGACCATAACAGGAATGGGCAACTTTCATAAGTCTGCATATTTTTAAAAGGAGTGCATGCTAAAGATTTTAATTAATGAGCCTCATGAGCTAACAAGCAGGAAGATAAGGCTGGTTCCTCGTGAATTAGAGAGGACAAGGTACTTACCATGGATTTCCTGAAGAGTGCTGGGCTGGCCCTGCAGACCAGAGGGACTGTCGCCCCTGGGATTTGCTTATCTGCAGAAGTGATCAGGTTCACTGGATAAAATACACCTGCACTGCCGTGGGACAGGGGTTATTTGCATCCCCATTAGTTTCCTATAAGTTGATATGTGTCTACATAGGGTTCTAGGATATCTGAGAGCAATAATATGTAGGAGGCCAAGGAAAGGTGCACATCCCTGAAGCATCAGGTAATCCTGGGGAGTCTGTGCCCTGTGATTCTCTCCTTGAGGTTGCACAGCCTAACAGGGTCCCTGATTGGCCTGGAAGACATTCCTTATTCTTGTAGGGCCAGGACCCCAAATCACGGGATCACATGAGGTCAGCCCCTAGGCAGGCTTTGTAGGCACTGGTTCATTAATGAAGGAAGTCCTTGCTTCTCAATGATGAGCTTTCCAAACTTGGTCAAATGAGATTTATTCCCCAAAACAATGTTCCATTATTACATGATTTGCACAATTGATTTGGGAGGGAAAAGTGAATTGCTTTTTTTTTTAAAGATTTTATTTATTTATTTATTTGACAGAGATAGAGATAGCCAGCGAGAGAAGGAACACAAGCAGGGGGAGTGGGAGAGGAAGAAGCAGGCTCCCAGCAGAGGAGCCCGATGCGGGGCTCGATCCCAGAACGCCGGGATCACGCCCTGAGCTGAAGGCAGACACTTAACGACTGAGCCACCCAGGTGCCCCGAATCGCTTATTTTTGAACCCATGAGAGTGATTCCTTTGCCATTAAAAGTAAAATGATTCCATAAAAGTCTTTGCTCCTAAGGATTTTATTTCCATGGTAAGAGCTTGGTTCCTAATTAAATCGTCGGGAGAGCAGAGCAGAAGGGGAAGAGCTTCTCGTGCACGCGTACAAAGCTGTCCGGGAATAGAGATGAAAACCTGCACCAACACTGTCCTCAAACAACCACAATTAGTTCTACATAATTAATTCTCGCTGTGCGGGGTCTTGGTCACCTGTCTGTTTCATGAAGCCACTTGCCGCCTGACCAAAGGCCGTTCTGGGAACTGGGATCGTCTGGTCTGCGCTCCAGCCCGTCTGTCCTTGAGGGTCGCTGGCCCCGGTGCCAACAGTCAGGGCGTCAGTCTTAGGCTTCCCCTCGGAGGATGCAAGGCTGCTTTCCTACCCGAAACCTCCTTCCTAGCTTCCAGGCAAGAGTGGGAGCAGATGCAAAACCAGCGGTTGATGATGATGGAACACGTAGTTAATTTATTGCAATTACTCCAATATTGGGACAGATGAAAGCCACCCTCGTTTTTCGTTAAACACATAGCTTTTCATGAGGGTGGGACGCAGGGTTCTGTTGTGTGGTGAGGACATCACAGCGTCTTCCCCAGCGTAAATCTCTGAGACCCGACAGCGCTCACCTGAGTGGCCCAGCTGCTCCTTCGGGCGGACATCTGTCCCCACGCTCTCACCGCGTCCTCTGCTTGCGGGGCCGCAGTGTCCTGGGGAAACACGGGGCGCTGTTGGCGTTCATCTCCCTATAAGGTGGAAGAGCATGTCTCAGAGGCACTTCCTTGGCTGTGTGGGAAGTCGGAAAGGAACTCGAGGTGTAAAAGTCATCCTGGAAATTTCTTTTTTTGGGGGGGAGGGTGAGATTGGGGTTGTAATGTTGGAAATAAAAAAATTTATCAAAAAGTTTCTGTCTCTCGAGGAAGCTAGGATCACAGGTGTCTGAGAGCAGCGAACGGCCGCAGCCCGGCTGCCTGTTAGTCACGGAGACGATACATAGTTCAGACAGAACGGAGGAGAAGGCATCGGCATTGTGAAGAACTTTGCTCCCTCAGAAGTGAGAAACCCTTTTCAAATTCACGAAGAATGAAAGAAACGACACAATGAACACACGGAACAGCACACTGTTATGCGGAGAGACCATCATCTGCAGGCAGGCGGGTTATAGGGACGGTGAGCAGGCAGGCTGTTACCTGCTCTTAGAACAGACAGAATATTTCAAGGCTAGGTTGTCCCTCTCACGGAGATAAAATCAGTTCTGCATTAAGGTAATACTTGTGTTAATGGATTTCCAAGATCCTTTTTAAAAGTGTGATGAACGAATCTATCAAAATGGAGCCCAATTTGCCAAGAGAGTAACACATTGCTTCACTCCCTTAGAGAGTCATTATTTGCAGGCATTAGAATCCCAGGCAAATGGCATTTCCATTCACAAGCTCTCCTCATTCATATGCAGGATTAACCAGCAACTTTAAAGAAAATGATTCTCATTTTTCCCTCAATAAATTGACATTTCATCTGTATATCCACCACCATTGCTCCTGGAATGGTCTCAACCAGCCACACCATGGAAAGTTCTAACCAGATAAATTAACTGATGTCACAGAGGGAACCAAGAGATAGGCAACTGACCTCATCTTGCAGATCAGCAAAGCTGCATAGTCTGGCTCTTCGTGGCTAAGCACATTTTTTTATTCCTACTTAAACTATAAAATTGGATGCATTCCTTAACATGACCCAAAAGTATAGCCACATCACAAGATGCAAAAACCAGAGAAAGCCAAATTCTACTATTCCAGGATCTCAGTGTTACTGATGATCTCGACAGCTTTGTAAGGCCGCGGACCGTACATAATTACCTCGCCTCAAAGAGCCACGTTGGATCAGAATCACAACCACGTTTACTTATTATTATGATCACACGTATTTTTATAACCTTAAAGATGATGTAAGTGGATTGTTAATTTATCCAAACAGTAAGTAGTAAAAGAAATTTAGGAAATTTAAATTGACTAGAGTTGCCATGACAACACAGGGACCTTATAAAAGCTTAAATGAAAAATCATATCGTACTTTGATTTTGTAAATCAAAATTATCCAACCAGACTGATTTGTCAAAGGTTGGTCTTTGGCTTCTTTGAATTTGGTTTCTTATGGGGAAAAAATGCTGTTGGGCCAGCATTTTCACTGGAAAAGTTGTTATTTTTTTTCATAAAACTCTAGTGCACCCCAAGTGTTAGGCATTAGTTCTTTTTCAATGTTCTTGGAATTCAAGGAATATTAGATTTATATAAACACTTATTCGTCTATAAACCAGTCAGAAAAGTGTTCCTTTGTTGCAAGGGGCCCATGATCTAATTTATTAAAGCACTCTGGGGGGAGGAACAGATTTCATATCACACAGTGACAGGTAAGGCATTTTCCAGTTACAGGTACGCACAGACTCACAGAGAACTTGCAGCTTTAGCGTCTCAAGTGCAGACCAAAGTCAGCACAGAAACGCCAAGACAAATAGGTCCACGCAGCAGAGCCACCTTTCCTGGTGGCAGTGACACATGGTCCTGCACAGACAAAGAAGAGATGAACCCAGCCGATTCTCTGTTGTCCCTACCGGATAGCCATCGTCATAACTATCGACCATGGCTGCTACCTACTCTGGAGAACTTGACCCCCCGGAACCAGCACCACACTTGTCTGAGAGCCAGGAACGGAACTGTGACGGTCACCACCAGTGCTGTCTGAGCAAGCCCTCGCGGGGTTGCTGTGTAGGTGTTTTGTAGACATGCTCAGCAGACTTTGAGTAAAGCAGCTTTTCCACCATAATGTGGTGGGCCTCGTCTGATCAGTTGAGGTGTCGAGAGCAAAAACGGGTTTCTCAAAGAGCAGGGAATTCTGCCTGGAGACTGAAGTGCTGGCCTGCCCTGCAGACTTGCCAGCCCTCCTTCAGTCCCTCTCCCTCAGTGTCCCTCTCTCAGCGTGTGCGGAGGAGACAGACCACGATATTCTGTACATGTGTACACATGCCTACGGCTCGACGTCTCTGGGGAGCCCTGACTAAGACAACACAAGAGCAGTCGAGGGAAAGAGTTGGCAAAGGGAAAGTTGTCTTAGTGCTTGCCCCTCACTCGAGAGTGTTCACAGACTCCGAAAACACATCCCGGGCCGGGCAGTTTGTCTGGAATGGGAGTCCAACTGCACGTCGGGGGGGCACCTCCAGGACAGCAAATTCATAATGCTCAAAACATGAAAAGTATGACTTTTGTCCAAGCGTAAACTGAGCTTGCGTATGGTTACATAAACACAACCGGGAACCAGAAGGAGGGTAGGGCTGACACGTAGATTTGATCTGGTGGCTTTGTCTCAACGATGACCCTTTATATCAGCGACCATAACCAGCGACATAAATCAAAGGTAGAGTATTACGGCCGATCAAGGGTCATTTCAGGAATAAAGTGTTGGTGTAACATTAAAAACTAACCAAATAAACGTGCCACATTAACAAATTGAAAGAAAAATAACCAAACGGTCACCGCAGTAGATTAGAAAAAGCTTTGGCTATAATAAATGTCTACACATGGTGCATTCCTAGCAAACTAAACGTAGGTATGACACGTCGCCCAAAGCCTACCTTGCTGCAGACAGTAGCTTAGTAGCAAAGGTGGAACGTGCAGGGTGTAGAATAGGGTGTGGCATGGCTAGGGGTTAGTCTGTGGAACAGCGCAGGGAAAGGACGTCATGTCTGGCCTGAGAGCAGCACAGTCGGCCACAAGGGCCCGGCAGCAATGTGGTCCAGCTGTCCCTGGACCAGAGCCCATGTCCATCGCCTGGAACAACTCATAAGCTTACCTCGAAGTCTGCGTGTCTGGAGCTTGCTGCCTCCTGATCTGTGCTGCGTGAAGGGAAGCCCCAAATATGGTTAGCACCGGCTACCAGAGTGTCCACGAGAAGGCCCTTCACCTCAAGTCCGTCCTAACAGGTTTTCATGCTTCATTCAAGATCTGGAGGCCACTGGAGGTTGGAGCAGAGCTTGGGGCTCTCACTGACCGCATCTCCCACAAGACCCCCTTCTTCATGCTGAGAACAGGGCAGCAGCCGCCCGGGGATTCATGAGGTGGGTTCTGTTCTTGTGCATGCGTGACTGTGTGTGCATATGTGTGCACGAGCAAGCGTGTGTGGACATGTGAGCGTGTGAGCATATGTGTACATGTGTGAGTGTGTACACGTGTGTGCATGTGTGCACATTGTGTGAGCATATGTGAACATGTGTGCACATTCTGTGCACGTGTGAGCATGTGAGCATATGTGTGCATGTGTGAGTGTGTACACGTGTGTGCATGCGTGCACATTGTGTGAGCATATGTGAACGTGTGTGCACATTGTGTGCACGTGTGAGCATGTGTTCCAGGTGCTTCACATTCAGTCCATCTCACAGATGGAGAAACGCAGCTGTAGAGACTTACGGATACGGGAGGAGGCTGTCAGGTTCCAGGTGCTGGGACCCTCTGAACCAGACGCTGAGCCCCTGCCCCTTACTCAGCGTCTCCTGTACCTGTAGCTGCGGGCTGGTCACAGCCGCTCCACCGGCTTCCCAGAGGCCACGGCCATCGGTCCCACAGGGACGCGGCGGTGGCCCCCTGGCCCGCCTCTGAAGCAGCTGCAGCCCTCAGGGGGTGGCTGTGTAGGCGCTGGACCAGGGCTCGGCAGGGACCCAAGTACAGGGGAGGACGTCACCTGACACGTGGGTTCTGCTTCCCCACAAGTAACACGAGGAAGGTTTTTCTTTGCCTCCTAAGGCCATTTTGAGGATTGAGTGAATAATATGAAAACCGCTTAGCTCTCCTGTGCTCAGAGCGAGCACCACATAAATATCAGCTGGGGTATTAAGCAGACATCGCAATTCAGTGCAGCGTGTGGGATGGGATGGGCTCCATTCAGGACCTCGAGGGAGCTCGTGAAAGAGCTATGAGAAGTGTTACATTTGGTGAATGTTGTTCCCAAATATTAAATTTTTAATCTTGTATCTTAAAGGATGTCCAAAAATGTTAAACAGGACAACTTAATTGTCTTAAATTATTCAATCTGTCAGGCAGAGAGATTAAAAATAATTTAAGCCCTAATGAGGAAAACAGTTTATTAATCTTTCCCTCTTTTAAATTAAAATTATTTATTTCCCAGAAACTACTTTGACCTAGTGATGGATTTTCAACGTTATAAATTTAGGGGATTTAGGTTTTAGTTGGATGTGCATTTGCGATCAAAAATATTTTCATAAAAGTTCATGAAATAAGCAATTCTTATAAGAAATTCCATTTCAGGGGTGCCTGGGTGGCTCAGTCATTAAGCATCTTTCTTCGGCTCAGGCCATGATCCCGGCATTCTGGGATCGAGTCCCACATCGGGCTCCTCTGCTATGAGCCTGCTTCTTCCTCTCCCACTCCCCCTGCCTGTGTTCCTTCTCTCGCTGGCTGTCTCTCTCTCTGTCAAATAAACAAATAAAATCTTTAAAAAAAATTCCATTTCAAACCTAACGTTTTCTCAATAGTCGATTGACAAATACTGTGAATGTCTGCTACAGTCCTGACCCCAAATCCCTGCTTATCCCGAACCTATAAGCTCATGGTGAAGACGCTGGGGACAGGAATCACTAACCAGACAGCGTGGTGCCTCCCGTCGGCCAGACGTGTGTCGTGGCTGCGTACAGAGCAGGAGACGCGGCTTTCTTCAGGAAAAGATAGGAAGATAAATCCTAAAAACATAACACGAAAGTTTGAGGAGAACGTGTCCAAAGGGGGTCAGCCACGTGCAGGTGGAGCTGAGAGCAGGTGCACACCTTCCGTGCCCACATCACTGTAAATTCCCGGGTCTGCCCCACACTGACTCACGTCTTCCTCTCTCCTGTTCTAGAATTCTGTCATCACTTGGCTACTCTTCAAGCATATTCATATTCTGAAGTTATATTCCTGTGAACTCAGAATTGTCACCTTTGATCCTCAAACTCTGGCATCATAACACCAACAGAGTGGCAGTTTCTGTTCTTATAAAAACCTCGATAAAGGGTTAAATCATCCAATTTTCAGAGCGTGTACAATTTTAAATAACATAATTATTTAAATATACAGGGAAAAGTCATAAATATTGTCTTTCTGCTTACTTTATCCATGAGCTTAGTGTAGGGGATATGGTACAAGGCTGCTGTCTGGTTTCACATTTTACATTTAAAGTGCTCAAAGGTGCTGAGGCTTCACGATGCAACTTTCCACAAAGGTCCATATTCAAGAACCAAATAACAGGCACTTTGACGTCACAGATGGGTCCCGGCTTCGATCACGACCGGACTCTATCACTTATGCGAACACAAAGCAGCCGCTGAGAGAGCACGAGCCCCATTCACGGCCATGGCGAGAGACACCTGCAGAGACAAGAGGACCAACGTTTGCTCAGAGGAGACAAACCAATTGGGTCATCTGGCCCTGCCCGTGTTTCACTGCGAGGACCTTATTCTTACCTTATAATATTTCAACACCAGATACTTCGTTTCAACAGAACATTTCCTGAGTCTTTGGCCTCAGTTGTCACAATGACTTTCTTAAATTTCCATTTTTTTGGGAAATAAGTAAACTGTTTCAAAGAGATTGCTTTGTTTACATTTTGCTGTTATAGAACATAGAGTTAATTAGAATATTTGCAAAGCCAAGAGGAGTTTTGCAAATTTTAGCCAACTGACCTGAAATTTATCGGCTTTATTGAAATGTCAATAATTCTCCATCAACCTAAACTATGGAAACTGAAGCTATGACTTCACTACAAATGCTTTATATAACTTTATTTTAAAATTATCAGCACTTTACATAGAGGAATCAATGTGAATTTTTCACTTTGGCTTAATGCAAATGTCAAAGAAAAAATACAAACATCAAATCCATTCTTTTGGAAAACATCAGACTTATGAACACGCACACATGTGAAACCATGTTGTATGTATTATCTCATTACGTATTTCCAACAGCTCTCAGTTGTAGGCAAGCAGAACGCAGAAAGCATGTTAGCAACATGAGCCCTCAGGGGTGAGAGATCAGAGCAATTTATCAGCAAACAATGAATTATAAATCTCATGTGTTTATTGAGCTCTGAAGTTCCATCTCAAATAGGGCCATCAGTTCTTGCTCTTCTCGTCCAATGCTCTCCTGGGAGCAGGTGACGTGAGTGGTGCTGGAGAGACAGGGAACCCGGCGGTGAGGGCTGGGGGCTGTGGCCGTGGGCAGCGGGGCGGGCCGTCACATGTGACAGGTGTGTGTCGGGCGGGAAAGGTCAAGATGTCTTCAGACACCCTCTCGGGTGGAGCTGTACTTGTTATAACCCGTTGCAGAATTCTTCCTCGGTCCCTGGAGCACATACAGACAACCAGTGTGTGAGCGATCTCCGAGATCTGAGTGACAGAGTCTGGCTATGCTCTAATTGCTCATTTATGTGTTACTTTCCTTAGGAAATGAGGCCTTTGGGATCTTTTACCCCACGAATTCGACTTTGTAGACTTATTTATTAGCACAGAAAAAAACCCCACAGTGAATAGTGTTAAATAAGTAAACAGATGGGATTTCTTTCTCTTTGGTACTATTATAAGGGAAGTTGTTACATCTTATCTGTGAGAGTTGAAATAAAAGTAATGCAATGTTTTTAAAAATCCAGGACTTAAAAGGCAAGACTAAAAAGAATCGTATTATTTCTTTACCTATTTTTTAGGTAACTGCTGCGTGCTGGGAACGGGTTTCGGGGTGTAGGTCCAATGAAAGCAAGATTGATCTGATTTGCATGAGGTAGCCACGGTGCTATTTTATCAGGAGGGCTTATCGTCGCCAGATGGAGTGGAGGTCAGCATCACAGAAATGAGCGATACAATATTTGCAGTGTTGTAGTGCCTTGAAGAAGATTCTCTGTCCTTGCAAACTCGCACTAGGGTATCTGTTCAAGACGTTTGGGTGCCCAGTAGGTGTTTGGAATACAACTTGCTCCAAAGTAAGCCCTTAACACAGGAGAAGTTATAGGGCTGCATGTGGAGCTGAACAGGGAAGAGCTGGCGATGAAGGCAGTTTGGTAAAGAGGTTCCTCAAGATACAGTTAATCTCTGACTGTCCAGGCCCTTTGCTCTTTCCAGCTCTGCTTAGAGGTCACTGGCAAATCAGTAATCCCAGCCCTCGTGGAAACATCATCTGTCCTCTGTTGTCATCAACTTCAGGTGCCATGTGGGTCATTCTGAAAGCCACGTGGTCCCTGAGCATCCGTGGAAGGTGCTGGCTTATCTCTACCTACCCCGAGTTCATCACGGTTGGGATAGTTCACGTGAATTCATTCATAACTTATTATAGCCTTTACAAAAAAGGTTTCCATTATTCACAATGACAACCCCCCTATTTTCTCTTTTTAGGTAATTCAAGATACTTGAAAAATAATTAGAACATCCAGATAGTCAAACATACAGAAGAATGTTAAGCAAAATTCCACTATGTTCTATAACCATTGATGTAGATCTTCTCAAATATTACTCCTCCTGCTCGTGTGAGGGTTCCTACCGTTACGTTCAGTGAATATTACCAAACTGACAGTGTGTTGTTATGCACCGAGGCCGGCTCTCTATCATGCTTTCTCAACTAAAATATATTTAAATATTTGTCTATGTGATTGTAAGGTTAAATCACCTTAATTGCTATGTAAAATTTCTATTTTGGGGTGTGCATGAGATATTGAACTCATTTTACATTGTTGAATACTGTGCTGGTCAATTTTATGCACCAGCTTAACGGGGCCCAGATATATAGTCAAGCGTTACTCTAGATATTTCCATGAGGGTGTTTTGGATGAGATTCACGTTTACATCAGTTAACTGAGTAAAGCAGATTGTCCTCCCCAATGTGGGTGGGCCTCATCCAACTAGTTGAAGGTCTGAGTAGAACAGAAAGGCTGATACTCCCCCAAGTAAGAGAGAATTCCTTCTGCCTGACTCACTTCACACTAGGAGGTGGGCTTTTTCCTGCTTTCAGGCTCATTCTGGGTCTCCAGCTTATAAAACTTGGCACTTGTCAGCCTGCACAATTACAGGGTCTCGTTCCTTAGAATAGAGTTTATACATTATTATAATATTATTATTATGTTATATTGTATTATAATGTTGTTATATTATTGTGTCATTTATACTATTTTGTTTTATTGTATTATTAAAGCATTATCCAGATATCTAATTTGTTCTGTTTCTCTGGAGAACTCTAATCAGCTACTTGAGGCGTTCCAGCCCCCTTAGCAATTTTAAAGAGTGCTCTAGACAGAAACCCCCTCCCCAAGCAACCCCCACAGTCCTTTGAGCATTTGCTTCTTCGCAGTAAGTAGTCTTGGGTGAATTTGGTGGGAATGTCCTCCCGGATATGTCTGCAGCCCGAGGAGCTCTCAAACTCTGAATTCATTGTTTGGGGCACGGCGTCCAGAAGGAGATTTTCTTATCTGCCTTCCTTCAAGTGGATCCCGCTTTCTTTGAACTTATCTATCCTTTTGTGTCCGGTTGGATCGTTACTTCTACACACAACCTGGAGGGAAGATTCTGTGCTTTCACCGCCAGTAGGACCAAATAAAACACTCTGCACATAGTAGGTGTTCAGTGAGCGTCTGTTGGGCAGGTGCACGGAGAAGCGAAGTCCAGCACTCAGGGAAGGTGACTTTGCTTATACAACTCCAGATAGATCAAAAGTTACTTATTTTTGGAAAGCTGTCTCTAGAGGTATGACTGCATTTTAAGTGGATTTGCTTAAGTCACATTGAATAAATTCATCCTTGACAGAACTGAGGCTTATTTGCTACCACATCTTAAGAAACTTGTGAGCCAAAAATATAGCTCCCGGGGGGGGGGTGATATACCAAATATCAAATGTAGGCACCAGGGAGAAACTTTCAGTAAGTCTTTCCTGGTGTGACTTCTGCATTGCTGGTAATAGAGCTAAAATAGGTAAGTTTTATTTATCATGAAAGGATTTTTTCATTTGCATCTTGTTATGGTGTTTTTCCCCTGAAAATATCTGCCATGACCCTCGGCACGTGTTTGCTCTTCAGATTTGCCTGGCTCTGGACCGGCACTGCTCAGGTCAGGCTGCCTTCTTCCCCGGGTCTCCCCGTCTGAAGCCCCTGAGGGCTGCACACAGGAGGGATTTCAGACCAGCCTGGCAGCCAGCATCGTGTGAACATGGCTAGAATCGAACACGGCCAGACACGGCCACGCTGGAATTGGCCTGCAGTCGTAGCTTGCACAACCCCAAGCTTAGACAAAGTTGTGCTGAGCAAACACCTGATACCAAGCATCCTGAATATAATGTGATATAATATAATATAAATACGCTCATATACATAAAGCATAGTCTGAATTGTTATAGAATTGTGAAAGTAAGCTTACAATAAATAACATGAGATAGATATGAAAAGTGAATAAAAAAAGTTTGTAAGAAAACTGAAAATATCTTATAAAAATGTAAACGGAGAGCTTATCCTGTGGAGAGCCGGCTCCGGGTCTGAAGGGAAAAATCATCCCAGTTTGGGAAGCTCACGGCCCAAGCCGGTGCTTAGTTAATGAAACCCCATGCACGTCTCATTTATGAAAACATTTTCCGTCCTCAGCTGTGCTCCTCCGTTCTAAGTCTGATAGAAGATAATTATGTTACAAATCCTTTAAAGCAGCATACGTTATTTAATTAATCTAAAAAGAAGAACCGCTCTTTTTGAAGAGCTTTTCAGTGACAAGGGTTGCGAGTGTTGCAGTGGATGTAAATTACATCCTGAAATGCGGGCAGCAGGTCACCCCCACCGATGGCTCTGTTCCACGCCGTGCGTATCTTGAGTTTGCACGTCAACAACGCATATCGACCGGAGTTCAGTGCCTTGTTGAAGACGTCTTACCTGCTGACGATCACAGTGTTAGTTGTTCAAGAGAAGCTGGATGAGGGCCGTGCGTTGCGAGAGTGTGCCTGTGCGGTCAGGGCTGTGTGGACACAGGGAGCGTCTTGCAGAAGCCACAGCTCTTGCCGTGGGATCTTTGGGGACACGGACCCCGGGAGTGCACGGGGGCGCACGGGGGCGCACTGGGGAGGGCTGAGACGGACGGCCTGGGGTTGTTGGAACCTGCAGAGGGCGCTCCACGCGGGCGTGGGTCCCGCAAGGGCAGCAGCTGAATCTCCGTGTTGTGAATGGCTGGGGACCAGGCGCTGTCCTGCCTGACTGGGGGGATCATGGACTCCTCCATCCCCGGACACGTGTCACACAGTGGGGCCCTGGGAGGGAGGTAAGACTGAGCCGCCGGGCAGCGTGAACCTGCGGCTGATCCTTGCTCCCTGGATCCAACCTGCCGCACAGTCGTGAGTGACGACTGTCAGAGTGCAGACTGGGCCTCCCACTCTTGTGTTCACCGAAAACTGGATCAACGTGCTGTTCATGTCTTACAATGAAACTATTTACAGAGTGAGTGAACAAGCATGGCAAGACTCTCCAAGGGAACCTCTGAAATGACCCTAATTCTGCACCAGGATGTCTGGGGACAGTTGTCTACGCACACGTAAACTGACCAGACTGAATTATCATGAAGCCCCAATGGAAAAAACGCAGACCTGTCAATAGAGAGACGTATCAAAGGGGTAAATCAATTCTTGGAGTTCTGTGATTTGGAGCAATTCAGCAACAACAGTGTCATCTCTGGGTGTGAAAAACCAGGAAGGTCAAACAGGTAAACACACAGCTAAACGACGTGCAGATGCAAAGTGTGGAAACCGTGAACCAGGTGAGTTTTACCCTAACTTGGTCCAAGAGTCAAGGGTCTTGCAATGATATTAAAATGTCACGAGGAAGCACATTACTGAGGCCAGTTGTGCAGTGTAATCCCTGGGAGGAGAAGCCTCTGGGGACCGGCTGAGCATTGGACGGGGGCACGGAGGCCAACGACCCTGGAGGCCAACAGGAGGACCGGGGTTTCTGCAGGAAAATGTGCCAGACGCAGTGCCTGAAAAGCCTCTTGTTTCTGTACGTTAGGTGCACACATTCGGCGGGTACCACATTTTCAGCTTCATTTAGTGGAACACTTCATTCCACAAGTAAACTGAGGCACGAGGCGTTTCACTTCCTTTCCAGAGCCCCGGGTCTGAGCTCCGAGGTCTCGCTGGATCCACAGGTTGGAGTCCCTGCCGCCAGCGCGAACGGACCGGTTCCCTGCGGAAGGGACAGCCGCACGCCATCTGCGGAAGGGACAGCCGCACGCCATCTGCGGCTGGAAGCGCGAGGTGTGGTAACTCCGGAACGTGGGGTTTATGTCGGGGGGTGGGGGGATGAGACATCCCGCTAGCTTCATGCCAAGCAGAGTATGGCAAATATTGTGAACATGACAGGAAATAATAGAGGAAAGTAAAGGACTCACTAACACTTGGGGTTTGAGCCTCGGGTTGGGAAAGGTCTTGGCAGGAGGGGGACCAGCCCCGCGGAGGAGGGGAACGGCCGGCGAAAGAAGAACCCTCGCCCTGCTGTTACGGGTGAGGGGGCTGAGGGACGGAAGGACAGAGTTTGCAGCCAGAGAGCGTGGCGCCGAGTTGTTCTGTTCTCGATAGTGGGGAGGAGGAGCTGAAGAGCTGGGCTTCCCACACTGACAGGAGGGAGTTCTAATCCCCTGGGAGGGCGGCCGGTGAGGCCGCAATGAGGACACTTCGTCTGTGGCCACGGGGCGCCCACACGAGTTTTAAAGATTGCGGATATGCCTGGACTTGACCCAGGATCTGACCTACTGCAGGTATTTCTGAGGGGCCCCTATGTTTCCCCTTCTGGAGTAAGGGGAAACACCAAAATCATCCCCCTCCAGCCCAGACATTGTCGATTAGCAGAAGCAGGTGCCGTAGGTGGCGTGTCAGTGGGGCTGCAGGCGGGGCCCCTCCCCTGGGTGACGACTGCAGCAGACTCTGAGTCCGGCCATCTCCCCCGAGCCTGGGAGGCAGCACCCGGAGAAACGTGCAGCGAGAGGAGCGCCTGGCGCCGGGCTCCCGGTGGGTGCAGCCGTCGCTCCCGGAGGCCTGTCTGTCCGGCTGGGCCAGCTCCAGCGTCAAGCCAGGTGCAGGCCGGTGCGTCGATCGAACGCTGCCATACCCCCTGTGCTGTTGCACGCTCGTCTCTGCAATGATGGTGGGTCCCTGCTGCGCTGCCTGCCTTCCAGGTGCCCCAGAATCCTCCCCACGGGCCGGGCAGCCTCATGGCCACATCTGCCACCGCCCACTGCCCCTTCCTCAGCCCCAACCTGGATGCAGCTTCTTTGAGGCCGCCCCTGTCCCGGACCCTTTACTGCAGGTGTGTGGTGCACATACTGACCCTTTACTTGGGACGTTCCAGGAAATTACTTTCTACTCATTCGAAATCCCCGCTGGCTGACATCCAAGACTGCCTTCTGTAAAATCCTCTCAACACACAACTTTCCCTTGCTGTGAGCTGAGCAGTGTCTCCCCACATTCTTGCGTTGGGGTCCTAACCTCCCCCAAGTCCTCGGACCTCTGAATGTGACCTTTCCTGGAGACGAGGTCTGTAAGACAGCTCATTGGGCTGAAGTGATGTCATGAGGTGGGTCCTGCATGACTTTGCATTTAGTTCCACTCCAACTGTTTTGCAGAAGGAACTCTTCTCTGCCCACTGGACCCTACACTGTGGGATGCAGGATACCTCTCACTCCAGGCTGCTGGTGTGCTCCCCCGGGGAACTGACGGAGGAGGGGGACCATGGGCAGTTGCACACAGATGCAGAGGAAGGGGTGCCTGGAGGCTCCTGTCCCTGCCACGTGCCTGCACCCCTCCCCCACTCCATCCTCTTTCAAAGCGCAAGCTGGAGTCACACTCCTGGTTCCCTGACCCCATGCAGCCTATCAGCACTCCAGCCTCAATTCCAGGGTGGGAAATGCCCTGATAATTAGTGGAGAAGGTGCTTCCATGCCTGGGATTTTGGCCTCTGGTGGACGCTTAGTCTGGTGGGTGAGAGGAGGTTGACGTGAGTTTTGTGTTGGAAAAACAGCAGAAAGCCTATCTGGACGTGGACAGGCCCGTACCAGAGACAAAGAGCACTGGCCTCCCTTCGTGCTCCATTGACTGTGTCTGGGTAGGAAGAATGTGCCGTCCTTTCGGGTGAGCACGTTGTCCTTCTGAATCAATGTGGGGTTTTCTTCCTCGAGGGCGCTTCTGAAGGGAGCACCTTAACTTCAGTCGGCAGAAGAGGAGTAAGAGCTGACCCAGCACCCACTTCTGGTCCAGAAACAGCGCGTCTGTGGGTCGGTTGTGAAGACACAGCCGTGGCTCTGAGCCCGTTCTTAGCCAGCAGGGCATGGAGGTAAAGTCCTAGGAAGGAGAAAAGAGTCGCATCAAAACAATGAAAAATAAAAATAAATAAATAAATATAACCTGAAAAAAAAAAACACAACAGCACAGATGGGCCTTTGCTGTCCCTGCCCCTGGCGACCCACGTGGAACAGACAGGCACCTGGACGCAGGTGTGGCCCCGCCCACAAGGGGTCCCAGGGTCCCACACTCCAGTCACGACTTAGGAAAGTGAGAGCTGAGGGCTGACGGTACAGGACGTGCAAGCGTGTGTCGTCTTCACACCCTCTTCTGCCTGGGAGCTTCCTAGACTAAGTGATGTGATGTTTGAAAATCGGGGAGGGGCAGGAGGGAGGGAAAAGGAAGAGAGAGGAAAGGGGGAGGGGACAGTGAAAGGGAGGTGTGAGGGGAGGGGGAGGAGATACAGGGGGAAGGGGAGGAGAGGGCAGGGTGAAGGGGAGAGGGGAAGAGGAGGGGAGGAGAGATGGTAGGATGGACAGGCAGGAAGACCCCCTTACTCCCCTAGTCCCAGAGCTCTGCCCAGCAGGTGCGAGGCTGGCAGTGGGATCTGGACTTGGGAAACCAGTTACCCCACTGTCAGTTGTGAGGATACAGAAGGCAGAACTGTTTGAGTTTCAGACCAGTGTGTGTAATATGGCATCAGTGTTCACATCTGTCTGTGTGCATGACCGTGTCTGCCTGTCCATCCAGCCACCTGTCCATCCATTGATCACCTGCGTGTGTATCTATCATCTGCCTATCTATCTATATCTATCTATCTATCTATCTATCTATCTATCTATCTATCTATCTATCATCTATTATCTACCTATCACCTGTCATGTATCATCTATCATCTATCTATCCTCTATCTATTGGAGACTTTGGGTTATTTCTGTAGGACATTTTCTATGGACAGTAACAATGTCGGTGAAACACATACATGATTCCTCTTTGCAGAGCTGAGCAGAACCACCCCCTTTATTATATCTTGTTCTGTAATACTTTGTGTGTGAACATTCTGTTTCCGCAGAAGGACTGTGACTCTTGAGTCACGAATCCGGCTTCATGTTCCTCATTTCCCAACAGGCACCCCGTGTGCGTGTCCCTCTCTGGTTGACAGTTGACGGGTCCTTTAAATTACATCTGAAGTTCATTTGCAGGAGCAGTGCCTGCAACACAAAGCCCCAAACAGTACCTTGCTCTACAGAGACTCGTTTTGAACATCAGAAGGTATTTTCCTTCACAGATGACAAAAACATTACCGTCTATTTTCATATTGCGTAAGTAGCCTAGAACCCTCCCCCCCAGTGCCAAGGAGGACCCGTCGGTTGCTGTTTCGATGAAAGTGGATCAAGTAGATAAACATACGGACAGCGAGGGTCTTCTCCAGGGCTCTGTGGGGGAAGGGAGGAGAGTGCAGGACCGTCCCTGGTGCCCATATCCAGCTAATGACGCTGCAATAAAATGGCCACAGTCTTGCCTGAGAAATGTGTTGCCTGCTGATCCACGTTTTTAATCTACAAAGATAAATGTCATGCCGTCCTAATGGAAAAAAGAGATTATTCATACGTATGAGATTTTTTTCCCAGGGAGAAAGAACTTTTAAAAATGCTTTCAAGAACCATATTGAATTCACTGTATTTTTCTGTAAGTAGAAATCATGGCCAAAAATAGACATTCACTGATTGCACTGCATATATTCTGTGAAATATTGCTGGTTTCACAGGACAAAGGCAGTTCCAGAGTCTGTTTGAAATATGCGTCCTCTCCAACTAGGAGATAAATTGAAAGGTTAATCATATTGATTTTCTTATGAACAGTTGATAGAATAATGTTCTGGGTAGTTTCAGGGAAAAATAATTCCACGACTGTCAAAATCTCTGCCCTTCAGCATTGTGTGAGTTCCTTGGAATAACTTAAGCTCTAAGCTCTAACAGCCAAAATTCAGGAATTTTATGCCCGAACTCCTGAAATCGTTACTCGATGACACACGCTAGTGACGGTGAGGAATTCTCATGTTTTGTGAAAGTACTAACAGAATAAACGTCACTATATTTTCATTATCAAGTAGCAAAAGGCACATTTTTCCCAAATCATGCTATATCTTCCAAAATTAAAAAAAAAATCTCATCACAGATTAGGTTGAAAAGAAGGCCACTTGGCAGTGTTGGCTGAGCAATCATCTATTTCTCGCACGTTTCCCTGTGTAAAGATGCCAAGAATCCTGCCGGGGACAACGTGAAAGGTATTTTCAGCTGATGGAGTAGTGGGTGTTTGTCGGGGAGGGAGAACGACGTGTCAGCCCGCGTGCAGATCGCCCTCTGGGGAGGCCGACCACCCTGAGGACAAGGACACAGAGGAAGACGTCGGGTGGCAGGGCTTCCAGGAACACGGAGCAGGTGGTGGATGCAGCGCGAGAGTGCTGCTGGACACGGAGCCGAGCAGGATTTTGTAAAGGAGGGCCATCCTCAGAATTTGCACTTGCTGGCTCTGAGCTAGAGACTGGACGTGCCGCCACGGGCGTTGGCGGGACGTGGGTGCACCTGCCACAGTGCGGCCCCTCGCAGATGCTCCCACCAGACTCCTGCTCAGTGGTGGAAGAAGCAGCAGGAAGGAAAGACCGGTACAGGCCACCCTTTAGCCACCGTCTGCCATCTGGCAGGAAAGTGTTTCGTGGGCAGGGGCTCCGTGCCGGGCAAGTTCAAAACTAAGTCTCAATAACAGACCCAAAATCTCTTCTGCTGTTTTCATCGAAATTCACTGGGAAGTGTTCTGCCTCCAGTTAGTCAAACCATAGAAGAGGGGAGAGTTACCCCGGCGTTATTTCTGCAGGGCACCCCTCCCTCTGCAAACTCGGCCCCTGACGGGCGACGTTGTCGGGCTGGGTAGCGACCTTCTTTTTTTTTTTTTTTTGAATAAGGCAATGTGCCCTTTTTCTTTTTCTTTCTTTTTTTTTTTTTAAAGATTTTATTTATTTATTCGACAGAGAGAGACAGCCAGCGAGAGAGGGAACACAAGCAGGGGGAGTGGGAGAGGAAGAAGCAGGCTCATAGCAGAGGAGCCTGATGTGGGGCTCGATCCCATAACGCCGGGATCACGCCCTGAGCCAAAGGCAGATGCTTAAACGTTGTGCCACCCAGGCGCCCCAGGGTAGCAACCTTCTTGCCAAACACGGACCGCTCCGTCCGTGTCCACTGTGAGGACGGGAGCATCTGAACGGGTCCTCACCTTGCCAAAACTCAACTTCGATTGTTAACGTTTTACTTTTCCTAAATTTCTCTTAATCCAACATGTTTCTATGCAGTAAAAGGATTTCTTATTCCTAAACACATCTCATTATTTAGAGTTTGAAATTAGGAAGGCTGAGACAGGGTGTAAAAATGAACATAGGCACAAAGGAGGTTTAATTTCTCAGAAAAATTATGCCTGCAAAAATAAAATGTTTTAACATGAAGATCCTTAAGCCACATGATCAGAAGCAAGTAGGACGTGCATTAATATATTTTATAACATAGAAATTCTAGTTCTAAAATGACTTTGGTGATAGGACACTTAGTCGACTTTGACACTTAATACCTTTGGAGGACAATTGCTTAGAGGGATACTGTTTCCAGGTTTTCTGGGGTTTCTGGATTTGGCCACAGGTCTCTTTGGGGCTCACTGAGGCTTAGGTGCTGACCTAGGATCCCCTCACATTGGACAATGAGGTTTTTTCGGTCACAGAAATGGGGTGAGGTTCTGCTGAAGGGAGCCGCACGCACAGCAGATTCAATGGTGTTTTTCCCGGAATTAAGTGTCCAGTTTGAGATCTGCTTTAAGAACACAATAATTTGGGAACACAGAGGTGTATTGCAGACTTGTGGTGGGAACTTGGCAATCATTTCACCGGCTTAGAGATTCCTCAGAGGAGTGAAACGTTACCGTGTAATGTGCTCGTTAAGTTATTTTCTGAACAAGGGAGAAGGAGGTATGATTGCAAGTAAATATTGTCATGAAGGCTCGGGGTGGAGTGGGGTAGGGAGAGGGCTGGATCTGGGATGGCCACGAGCATGCTGGGAAGAAGGAACCACACCCGCTGTGGGCCGGCGTTCAGGGCGCGGGGTCCGAAGGTGGTCCGGAGGTAGCATGGGGACGTGACAAAGACGGGGTGAGAAAGAACAGACATGGTTCGGCACTTGGCGTCATGGGCTCACGAATGCTTTTCAGTGTTTTCTTCCCAATTCGTTCATGTTTCTTATGCATTTCTAATTCATCAAGATCCCTTCTTCCTTAAGTAAATGACATTTTGGCTTGTTTGTTGGGAACTGGGCTCCAAATTGATTTAAAATTTTGATTAAATATTACTGGAATTGTGTCAGCTCATTTTGGTCCTAAGGGAAGACGGTTTATGCGCTGTCCTGTGTCTTCCCTCCATCTCCCTGCCCTCTCCCGAGTTACCTGGATTTATAGAATTACATACAACACTCACGTGAGTGGGAGTGGATGTTATAATTTAAGATGTCTGTCATGTTACAAGCATCCGCGACGAAGATAAAAACAAGTAAGTCTGGTTTTGTTTATTTTTTTAGGTGAACCCAATCTCTATCTTGTGTCCAGGGCGCGCACGCCCGAACGAGACGAGGACATGGTCCTGGACAGACAGCCCACGGGAGCCAATCCTAAGAGAAGTCACTGCGGTGTCTGTAAAGCCATGGAAACAGTTTTACAAGTAAACGGAAGTTCCGTAAAAGAAGATTTAAGGCAGAAACGGAATCTGAAGGCACGAAGCCGTGTGAAGAACGTGTCCCTTTATCTGCGTGTTGAGAGAGGGCTGAGATGTCAGGGCTGGATGGCTGACAGGTTGTCCCCAGGGAAGGAGGCCACGTGGCCGGTGTCCATGAGAGCGTCAGACAGGACAGACACCTTATGGGGGCAGACAGGGTTCACAACTTTGAGTCACCCACACTCCCGCTTTCCTCATTCGACTTTGTCCAATCCGCGGTCAGTCCTCCACCATGGCTCTGGTGAGCCTCTTCCCTGCTCAGAACTGTCTGTAGACCGCGTCCGGTTCCAGGAGGTGTTGTCCGACCAGAAGGAGAGGGGGTCTGGCTGCTGAACCCACACCTTCTTCACTGTGGCCGAAGTTGCCCGGGATGACTTTCTTCACCCTCGAAACGCACCCACGGGGGTGCCGTCCTGGTCACTGTCCGGTGACCTCTGCCTCCTGCGTCTCAGGACCTCAACCACGAGATCAGCCTGACGCGGCCCCGCGTTGCTCAGCCCCTCACGCAGCCTCCCCTGCTCCCCGCCCCTTCGCGAGCCTCTCCCGTCCCCCAGTGCCGCCGGGGGTCAGCGGACACTCGTGCACGCGTCACCTGTCCGCGCCCGTCAGAGCGTTCCGCTGCACCCGTTCGTACATTTTACCATATTATCGACGAGGATCGGGGGGGTGTCATCGCCCGAAAGGTTTTAGAAAGTAGCTACGTACGTATCAACTGTGAGGAACTTTGTACAGATAATTCTTTAAAAAGGAAAATGTATGTACGTGATAATTAAAACGTTCACAAGGTAGCCAGAGTATATGTCGTAAGTTCAATATGTTTATACCCCACACTCCTGTGAACTAAGATCAAAGAACAGCACTAATTAGCTGAGCTCATTGGTGATGACAGGCCGCAGTAGACAGAATAAAGCAGAAAACGAGACAAACGCTCAGACGTGAGAAAATACAGAAATAAGAGGAGGAGATGCCTAACGTGAAAGTGATGCTTCAGAATAAGAGACACGATGGGGATCTCCGCGCTCCTGCCGTGGCCCGTGGCCCGTGGCCCGTGGCACATCCGGTGCAGAGAGTACGACCATCGTTAACTGATCACACCTCGTGAGCTCCTGTTAAAAATCCATTCAGTGTGAATGAAAATTAGCAGACTGATGAATGATCGAGAGCAAAACAACTAGCTCCATGGCTACCATTTTCCCAAATGTGTAAAACCAATTTTTATAACAATTTTATGTTTAATAAAAATGTAAAATCGACTTTGGGTTGCCTGAAGTTGCTAGCGGCCACCTGCATATGAGTCCCCCAAACACCTCCAAACACTCCACGAATACACACGAAAAACAACTGAAACTCTTCCCTTCGCTCTAACTGCAAGCGGGAGACGCTCGACTGGAAATTACCCGCGAGTAGAACGTCAGGAGCCCCTGGCGGGCACTGCGGAAGCCCAGGAAAGAGTAAGGGGAGGGGTGGCCACGAGCGGGGCCACAGTGAAGCAAACATCAGAGGGTAACGGCTGGGAGAGGGTCCTAGTGGACCAAGGCCAGCTTCCAGGGAAGGAGAGTCTCATCAGCAGGAGAGGGGCCCCGGTGGCAGGTGGCGAGGGGCAAACAGAGGGCAAGAAGGACACCAGGCAGACGGACGGGAAGGGGCAGTGGCGTGCAGAAACAGACGTTGGCTGTCCTGACTGAAGAGAGGCCTAGGAGCCGGGAATGTGGCCACTGCAAATGGCACCCGTGCTGGGAGGGGACACCGGGCAGTGGCTGCGTCTAGAAGAAATGCAAAATGAGCATCTAAAGATTTCGACTGATGAAAACGCACTGCCAAACACCACGCGGAGCAGAAGAGAAGAGCACGATCCTGCACATTCAGTGAACTGTCCTCACTGAGCTTTGCTGTAACGAGATGACTCTCATTCAATAGCTAGGTTTTAAGTGAACCTACAGCAGAGCCCTGCCCCCCATAAAACCTGTGTGAGCATGCGTGTGCATGTGTGAAGATGCATGTGTGCACATGTGTATGTGTGAGTGTGTCCATGTGCACACACGTGGGTGCACGTGTGCATGTGTGTGGAGATGCGCATATGCACATGTGAATGTGTGTGTGTTCATGCGTGTGTGCATGTGTGAGTGTGCATGTGCTCACACGTGCGTGTGCACGTGGGGTGTTGTGTGGGTTTTCATTTGTTTGCTCTTGCGTTTCTCGATTATCAAAAGCTGTCACTGAAACGTGTTATAATCTGAATGTTTGTGTCCCCCCATCCATGTGTTGAGATCCTCGTGTCCAGCGTGATGGGATTAGGAGGTGGGTCCTTTGGGAGGTGATCAGGGCAAGAGGGCTCCGCCTTCCCTGGGGGGCTCCCTGGCTTCCTCCTCACCCAGGACACTGCCAGGATTCTGGGAAAGGACCCCAGCCCCTCTCCATGCTGCCCCCCATCCAGGCTCCCAGCCTCCAGAACTGACTCATAGATGTCTGTAGTTTGTAAGCTACCCAGTGTCTGGTATTTCGTTACAGCAGCCTGAACACAATATTTGGTTTCAGCCTTAAAATTCTAGATATTTCTACCAGTAGGAGGGAAACTTCTAGAAACGGCACGTGTTTGTCAGGGGGTAGCTCCTGGTGTGCTCCATTCTCATCACACTTGAGTTTCTGGGGCTGCCTTCCAGAACTTCCTGCAGCCAATGGGTAACTCATGCCATACAACGTTGGGTGAATATATGATGTCAGAGTTTCTCCGAACCTTCAGGTGTGTGTTTTCGTCACTGAGTCAAGTGCAGAGGCAAAAGGAGAACAAAAACTCTGAGCTCCCATCTTCCCTCTGGTGCCGTTAGTAACAATTTCACTGGCTCGTGAAACGTGCTTTCTCTAAATGCCTAGAAGAAATGACAGCACAAGTGTGGATGTGCGTGTAATACACAGTTCACACTCTCAGTGAAATGTCTAGGTTGCATATGTGAATGCAGGTACGTGAAAATAAACATTCCTGTGCTTCACTTTGATTTTTCTCAAAAAATAAAGTTCTGTATTGCACAAGTATTTTTACAATGAATCATAGAAATAGTTGTTGCATGGTAAGTCACAGATCTGTATCTAAATACGGTTTCATCAGAAAAATAGTGTAAAATACTATTGGCTTGCATTTTCACTTAAGATTTTAATAAGAATGTGTACTATCATTATCACTTTAAAATTTTTATATGTGGAGTCTGACGATGACAGGTGGATTTCAGAGAAAGGTATTTTTAGACAAATGAACAAAGTTCAGCTGAATGTAATGCAAAAACAGAATTATTATAGTTATTATGCAGTTAATTCAAGTATGTTTTAAAAGCACTTTATTATATTAAACAAAGTATTTAAGGTTGTGCTTGAATCTGTTAGTCATTGTTCTTTTAAATGTCCCAACCCCCGATGTCAAAAGACACTTTTGAATGATACATTTGTGCACTAGAATCATTTCTATTGCTCTGTAATAATGCTTCAACACTCCATCATCTGCTTTAAGAAACAGACTTTCGCTTTCCCTATTCGCCTCTTGTTGAAATTCTTGGGTCACTTTACCCCAAACCTTTAGCTTTAGCTGACAGTTAGATGTTTTCCTTCTCATTCTGTTCAATGCATAGAATCCCGAGTTCCCACTCCAGCCGCTGGCCCTGGGGTTGTGGGTTAAGACATCATGGCCCATGATTTCAAGGTGTGCACTCAAACCCTGTGATGGGGGTGTGTGTGTGTAAAGAGCCGAGTGTCAAGCGCATCAGAATGTGAGAGGGGGTGTAGTGAACACTCGTGGGGAGTTCTTCTTGGGACTTGCTCATCGCTGGTCCTTCTCTCCTTGTGGGGTGGAAAGGATAGCACGGCCTTCCCCCTCACCCTGCAGTCAATCAGGGGAATGACAGACTGAAACGTTTAAATATTTACCTCTGCTGGATGGTAAGTTTCATGCGGATAGGAAAATGCTTATTTTCCCCCCACTGCTCTTGGCACCGATACTCACGCACACAGCGGGCACTAAAGCAGCGTTTTCCAGCTGAGGGTATTACGGTCATTTTTCTATTGCTTAGATTCGTGTGGACGCCAGTGCCCCCATCACAAATATGTCGCAAGGAGCCTCCGGGTTCTATGTCAATAGGGTCTGAGGGGGTCAAGCTGTGGGGTTACCCATGTGGGTTCTTGGAGCCGGAGCCTTGGCAGGTTCTTCCCCTTGTGCATTGACCAGATCACTGTGGCCAGTTTGTGCGTCTACCTCAGCGTGCACAAGCTTCCGTTTCCGCGCATCCTTACACCTGCTGCTGCTCGTAAATACCATCGCCGTGAAACAGCATCACATTGTTCTTTTGATTTTTGTTTTATGGAACGTCAAGGAAGCTGACTACCTTTTCAAAGGATTAACTGTGGATTTCCTTATAAATGACCTTGTTTTTTGTGTTGTGCGTGTCTCAATTGGCTGACATTTTCTTACTTGATTATTATGAGCTGAATTTTGACCTTGTAAAAATCACATGTTGACGTCAAACCCCGGTACCTCAGAATGTGACTGTCTTTGGAGACAAGGTCTTCAAAGAGGTAAGTTAAATCAGGCCCTAATCGATAGACCGGTGTTGCTGTAAGAAGAGGAGACAGGCACAGAAAGAACGTCTCTGTGTGAAGATGTGGGGGGATGACGGCCGTCCGCAAGCCAGGGAGGGAGGCTGCCGGAGGAGCCAGTACCGCCCGGATCTGCTCCCAGCCTCCAAACCGCGAGAACGTAGATTTCTGTGTCTCACGCCCCCGGTCTGCGGGGCTGTGTCCTGAGAGTCCTGGCCGACTAGCACAGCTACGCCGGGGATCTTAGGACAAGCTGCTGCTCCTTGGATGCATGTTGTAAGTATTCTCTCTGTCATTTCCATGCCTCCTTTCCGGTATCTTCTCTCTTACGGAGTTTGTTTCTAAATAGCTCATTTTATCCCATTGTTCTGTGGTGACAACTTTGCCCCCCGTCCACATGCTATTTTTATGGCTGTCTAGCTCATCTGTTTGTTTTGCTGACCATTGTTTCTTTTTGTATCCATGACATATTATGTATTGATATAAGGCTAATAATTCTAGCTGTTTTTCTGGGGATCTTCCAGCTTATTCTTGGTCTTTACAATGTTTTGGCTTCAACTCATTATACTTCCACATAAATATTAAATTCAGTTGAAATACTCTCCCAGCATCTTTTTGTTTTTTTAAGATTTTGTTTATTTATTTGAGAAAGAGAGAGAGAGAGCATGAGCAGGAGCAGGGAGCCCGACACGGGACTGGATCCCAGGACCCCGAGATCATGACCCGAGCTGAAGGCAGATGTTTAACCTACGGAGCCCCCCGGGACCCCCCCTCCCATCATCTTGTTGGAATTTTGGCGGAGGATGCATTGTATCGCTGGAGTAACTGAGGGACTGTTGGTGTAGGGCCCGTGTTACAACTTCCCCTCCGCGCTTGTGCGATAGATCTCCATTTATTCAGGTTTCTCTGTCTTTCGATAACTTTAAACTGTTTTCTCCCTAAAGATTTTGTATACCCATATCTCATTTGATAACTTAGTATTTTATTCTAGCCTAAGTGGGATCTTTTTTCCATAAATTTTCTAATCATTATTGTTAAGACAAATACAATGGCTTTTAAAAAAATGTTAGCCTTATACATAATTAGTAAAGTCCATCTAGAATCAGGAAATCACATTACATCTTTCTCATAATGAAAAACTCTAATTGTTAGCTGTCCAAGCATACAGAAAATTATGAAAAATATATAAAGGACCCTCCTAGTAATATTGTTTTATTGTGGTAAGAACACACACCGTGAATTCTACCTTCCTAATGAATTTGCAAGTATGCAGTATGTATGATGAACTGGAGGCAGAATGCTGTGCGGCACATCCGAGACCCTATTCATCTTGCAGATCTGAAACTCATGCCCACTGAGGCGCGTCTCCCCTCCCACCCCAGCTGCTGACCCAGTGTGCGCTGCCCGCCTCTGGGGCTCCAAGGACTCCAGAGCCCCGTGTAGGAGGACTCCTGCCGGACGTGTCCTGTTATGGCCTATTTCATGGGCATAACATCCTCCAGGTCTGTCCACGTGGTTGCACACGGCAGGACGTCTTTCGTGAAAGGCTGAGTTACACCCTGTTGTGTGTATCTGTTCACCCTTGATGGACTGGGTGTGGCTTCCATGATTTCAGTCCCTGTGGGCACATTACACAGGTGTGGCCTTTTTAGGTTAAACTCGCCTTGTATTGTGTTATGAAGAGCTGTTTATGTGGTATTTGCTATAAACCTCCTTTTAGTTTAAAATTTTTCTTTGAAGCGTCGGTTATAATGATGTGAACCACGAACGCTATAGTTCAGAGTGTTTCAGTGTCAGTCTTCAGTGCTGGCTTCGCTTTCCACTGCATCCCTCCTGCCCTCCCTTGTTTTTACCCATTTTACCCCCGATTCCAGCCTTGCCTCTTGAAGCCCGCTCTCTTAGGTGCCATGTGATTCCATGCATCATTCCTTTGCATTTTATGTCTCCTCTGAAACACCACCTTTTACTTAATGTTAGTGAGAGTACAGAATGCACCATCGGCTAGAATTCATTCCATCTCCACAGTAAGAATCTCAGAATTTGTCCAAATAATGGGTTGCAGTTCCCTGAAAATCAAGCCATGTGCATTTTTTCAAATTTAAACCCTGGTAACTGTGCTTCTCTCTGTGTGGTTAGGACAAATGCTGTTTGAATTTACTCACAGTGGCAAAGAAACATACTGTCCCCTGACCTACCTTCTTTGTACAACATTATTTGTGCTAACTTCTCTGTGGCCAGCAACACACTAATGGAGCATTATTTTTGGTTTTCATTTATGCCCTGTGATTGTAGCTAACAGTTTTGAATGATTTCTGAGTGTTTTGTAGGCTGGTCATGACATGAGAAAGCATACATAGAAAGGCCAGGTGCGTTGCCCAAAGCAACTCAACCAACTTCAAGAGGTGGGTTTGAATCCAGGGACTTTGAGAGCAAAGCCCACAAATTGGCCAATATACTTTAATATTCCTTTATGTATGAGACATGGCTAGAAAATTAAAAATAAAGAGAAGACAAGGGTAACTAAGCACGGCAAAAAAAAAAAAGGAAATAAAAAAAGGGTGATAAAGACATTATCATTTAGAAGTATTTTGGGGAACGCTGCTCTGATTTGGTAGAGAAATGAAATTCTGGTATCCAACGTGTAATGAGAACAAGTCTATGGTTTCCCGCTCACTATTCAACACACAGAGATGAACAGCCGTCCCGCCTTCTGCGTGCTTGTGCAGCGGTAGAGCCCTTTCAAATGAAAATGAAGCATTAACGAAAAATGAAAAGAAATCAGAGTCTTTCTCTGTAAGTAGGGACAGTTCAAACCTTGAAAAAACCAGTTTTGTATGTTTTCTGATACAAACTGCCATTTTCAGGAACTCAGTGCTGATGCAACATTTGACCAAACAACCTTACACATGACTATTTAGTGCTAAACCTTTCACATGGACTTTACATCTGCTTTCAAGTGAAAAAAAAAATCAAAACTCAGAAATTTCAAGTCCAAATGCCAAGGTCACACAGCTGGTCGTTGATGGAAGTATTCTCAGACCAGCCTGGCTGATTGCAACCCTCACATCCTTAAACATCGCACTGCTGTTCATGGATTGTAAATTCCAGAATTCACGAAAGCTCTGTTTCTACAGCTGTCTGTGCAGTGGCTGCTTTGGTGAATTGAGATGATTTCTGAGGTGAGTTCTAGAGACTGACCACAGACACACTGAATCGGGGCCTCTGGGGGCAGGCCCAGGGCTCTTCTGCAGGGACGTGCCTGCAAGGTGATGGAGATGCTCTTATGCCAGCGACATTATTAGACACAATACTTCCTGAGAGTAGGGCAAGAAGGGGCAAAGTCAGGCACCTTTCATTGCTGTGGGAAGCACGCAGAGTCAGAAAAGGGCCAGAGCCAACAGAGCAGCTCCCAGCAAAGCCGGTTCATGGTGTGTGAGCTGCGCTTACACCGCCTGCGCTGGGCAGCCCGTGTGGGGGCTGGTCTGGGCTCAGCCTCCGTGCGGCGGGAATGGGAATTTTCTGGGTGCAGTGGCTGGAAGTCAAGCAGGGCTACAGCTAGTGACAAGGTAAATGTCTTTATGTTATAACATATTTTCAGTAAAAGATACATATGCATGTCTGTATTATTAAACTCTTAGACTCTGAGAACCACATTATACTCTCCCATTCAGTAGTTTGCTTTGTTGTTTCATTGATGCTTTCCTTCACCGTGGAGAAGCTTTTCTTTTGATGAAGTCCCAATAGTTTAATTTCTCTTTTGTTTCCTTGCCTCAGGAGACAGATCCCAAAGTGTTACTACAGCCAATGCCAGAGATATTACTGCCTGCTCTCTCTTCTAGAAGTTTTACGGTTTCGGGTCTCACACTTAGGTCTTCTGTTAGTTTATTTTTGAGTGTGGTGTAAGAAAAAGGTCCAGTTTCATTCTCTTGGATGTTGCTTTCCAGTTGTCCCAACACTATTTGTTGAAGAGACTGTCTCTTTCCAATTCCATCTACTTCCCTGCTTTGTCGTAATTTGACCATGGAAGTGTGGGTTTGTTCTGGGTTTCTATTCTGTTCCACTGATGTATGTGTCTATTTTTGTGCCAGTACCAACCTGTCTTGATCACTACAGCTTTGTAGTATATCTTGAAATCTGCTGTTGTGATATGGATTACATTAGATCTGTTGATGGCTTTGAGTAGTATGGACACTTTAACAATATTGGTTCTTCCCATCCATGAGCATGGACTATCTTTCTATTTGCTTGTGTCATCTTCAATTTCTTTCATGAATGATATTTGCAAATAATATCTCCAATAAGGGGTTAATGTCCAAAATGTATTAAGAACTTATACAACTCAATACCAAAAAGAAAAATAATTCAATTAAAAATTAGCAGAGGGCCTGAATAGACATTTTTCCAAAGAAGACCTACAGATGGCCAACAGATCCAAGAAAAGATGCTCAGTATCACTCATCATCAGGGAAATGCACATCAAAGCCACAATGAAATACCGAGTTATACCTGTCAGAATGTCCAGAATCAAAAACACACAAAAAATAGCAAGGATGGTGAGGATGTAGAGAAAAAGGAACACTCGTGCGCTGTCGGTGGGAATGCAAACTGGTGCAGCCACTGTGGAAACAGTATGGAGGCTCCTCAAAAAAGTAAGATTAGAATTATGATCTAGCAATTCCACTACTGGATATTTACCCAAAGAAATGAAAACACTAATTCAAAAAATATTTTCACCCCTATGTTTACTGCAGCATTATTTCCAGTAGCCAAGATATGGAAGCAGCCCTAGTGTTCATCCATAGTGAATGGATAAAAAGGACACAGCATACACAGAATGGAGTGTTACTCAGCCATAAAAAAGAACGAAATCTTGCCATTTGCCACATGGGTGGAGCTAGAGTGTATTGTGCTAAGCAAAGTAAGTCGGTCAGAGAAAGACAAATAGCACATGATTTCACTCATACGTGGAATTTAAGAAGCAAAACAAATGAACAAACAAAGGAGAGACAAACAAAATCAGACTCGTAACTACAGAAAACACACTGATGGTCACCAGAAGGGAGGGGGTGGGGGACGGGGGAAACAGGTGGTGGGATGGAGTGCACACTTGTTGCGACAAGCAGCGGGAGATGCAGGGAAGGGCCGAATCACTGTAGTGTACACCTGAAACGAATGTAACACCGTATGCTAACTGCACTTAAATTTTAAAAAATTGACAAAAAAAACCATATTATGAAAGCAGAACAGTTCTCTTCTGAAATGTCCAGCACAAAGGCAGCTTCTAAAATTATAGGAAAACTTTAGTTGTGTGTTTCCGTAGGACAAGGCAGACAAAGGCAGAATGGCTCCCACATCTTTCATTTTCTAATTAGCTGTGGAACACCCAAGTTTGTCCATGGAGAGAAATATTCTCTTAAAGTAGAGATATTTTTGTAATAAGTTGAAACACAAGACATTAAAACAACATTAAAATCTATAATTAATAAAGATATTGTGAGCTGAATTTCTATAAAGAAATTGACTCCACTTCTGAGTTATAAATTAGGAATGAATTAAATGCCAAGAGAGGAAAGTGGCACTGGGACTAGATATTTCAGAATTGTGTATGTCGCCTAAACATTTACCATTTCCATTTGCTACTGAAAAATTAGTCTGTCAGCTATGATTACTGAGGAGGCATAAACCAATTCACTTCCTTCCAAGGGCTGCTCCCTCCAGCCAGGGGGCATGAGGGGATCGTGGGGAAGGCAGTGCCTTCCAGCAAACTGGGGTCTGCTGTAGGCATGAAGTTTCTAATACAAATCTGCTCAAATATTTCTGATCCTTGAAACAGTGGAGTTGTTCTTTGAACTGAAATAATTAGCATATAAAGGGCAAGTTTTCTGTTTAAAGGAAGGGAACGCGTTTCAGGTGAAGTCCCCTAGAAATGACCTTGGTTTCACCATGCCTTCAAGTCAGGATGTCTCTGCCAGGAATGCGCTTGCTCTCGAGATGAAGGCAAGCCGTTGCTCACATGTGGAGGAAGCCCTCGCGCGGATCTCGGCCCTCAAGACTCACGAGTGTGGTTTTAATCGAGACCGTAAGGAACACTCTTACTTGTTTCACTGCACTGATCTGCAGAACTCCTAATCATTACCTAAATCAATTTGTTAAATTTCCCCTCCGTTTTCAAGTTATTTCAGTGTTTTAGACTGCGCTTTGACCTTTCTACACAAGGTGAGAGGCGCAGCCTTGACGGCTTTCCTGGCTTGCAGCTCAGACTCACCAGCATCAGCCCTCGTAGACCCAGCTCCCCCCCGCCCCCACACTCGCCCTGTGACCTCGGGCACCTGACATTCCATCTCTGGGCCTCAGCATGATGTGGACGTTAAAAACTATGTCCACAAAGATTATGTTGTTTTGAAGTTTAAATGAATGAATGATTGTTACAAATAAAGCGAAGCGATAAAAATAATAACAGGCAGGTGCTTACCCTTTCCTGTGTCTTTGTCGTCAGGGCTTGGAGCCTAGAACATCAGGCAAGCCATGTTTATCTTCCTTGGACACCACAAATTAGGCACCTGCACACAAACTTGGCTTTCCAGATGCAGGAGAAAGAGTCACTGTCATGTGGCAGGTCCATCACACTGATGGGGACCAGGTGCTGGGCTACAGGGATGTTCCTCGGTCCAGTTTGCTGGTTTGGTGTCTGTCACCAGTTTGGGAAAGTTCGTGGTCATTCTTACTTCATATATATATATATATATATATATATATATATATATATA
>NC_048221.1:144169849-144196624 GCF_002007445.2 Ailuropoda melanoleuca
CACACACGCACACACAGCGCCCTTCTGCCCGCTGACAACCCACTTTCATATATATGTATGTATATACACACACACGCACACACACGCACGCACACGCGCACACACACGCACGCACACATGCACACACGTGCGCGCGTGCACACACACACACGCACACACAGCGCCCTTCTGCCCGCTGACAACCCACTTTCATATATATGTATGTATATACACACACACGCACACACACGCACGCACACGCGCACACACACGCACGCACACATGCACACACGTGCGCGCGTGCACACACACACACGCACACACAGCGCCCTTCTGCCCGCTGACAACCCACTTTCATATATATGTATATATATACACACACGCACACACATGCACACACACGCACACACTCGCACACGCACGCACACACACGCACACGCACACACACACGCACACACAGCGCCCTTCTGCCCGCTGACAACCCACTTTCATATATATGTATATATATACACATGCACGCACATGCACACACACACTCGCACACGCACACACACACACGCACACGCACACACACGCACACAGCGCCCTTCTGCCTGCTGACAACCCACTTTCATATATATGTATATATACACACACACGCACACACGCACACACACAGCGCCCTTCTGCCCGCTGACAACCCACTTTGCAGTGCGTTTTGTTCATTTTCCCATCACAGACCCTAACAGTTGCCCTAAGTTGCTTGCGTGGTAACTCCAGCTGTGCCGTCTCTGGCTCTCATTCTCGTGACCATGGTGCCTCTCCAGAGCGTGGCTTCTCCTGCTTTCGCTTGCCTTCTACATTCTTGGTGGAAGTCAGACCTGTTGAACCTGCTGTGGGAGCAGGGTGCATCGTCAGTGGGTGGGAGAGTCCGCGCCCACCAGCAGTCACTGTGCTGTGTGTGCTGGAGCTCTGCTGTTTCCTCCTGCCCTCAGCTCTGGGGCCTCCGTGTTCTGCTCCTCAGTCTGTCCTGCAGCCTTCTGGCCGAATCCACTGTCCCCATGCGGAGGGGATTGGTGTGCAACCTTCTGACTGGCCTCTGCCCTCCAGCAGGGTGTGTGTTGGGTGTGTGGCCTTCACAGGAGTTCCTGTCCCTCCTCCAGGAGAAGACTTCACCCCTCATTCCTTCCTTGGCCACAGTGTCGCTGATCGAAGTCCTGTCCCCTGTGGACTGTACTTTTTACTTCTTTTATTTCTCCTCCCCAGGTGGGAAGAGGTTTCCATGTCTCCGTAAGGTAAGTCTTCCCCCAGGGATACAGTGGACATGGTCTGGGAGGGTCATTCTGTGTCTCTTTCCCTCTGCCCCAACCCTGCCAGAGCCACAAGGCCACACGAGTTTCTCCCAGTTAGGCTGGTTGGCACCCAGGGCAGGGGCCCATCAGTGTCACTAATACATGTTCCTACCCTCGTCACTTCCAGTGGCTTCTGCTGCAGGTAAGCAGCCCTCAGCATCTGTGTCTCAGAGAACTCATCCGTCCCTGATCTCAAGGTGGGGTGTGCCCTGTGACCGTGGTTCTCGGATGGTTGACATCTGTCACCCAGAACTGTGATGTGAAGGCTACACCGATGGACAGGATGTGTAAGGTCCCCATTTTCGTGGGACTCAGAATCCAAAGGCAGAATGCTAAAGAGAGAAGAAAAGTCAGCAAGTGGCTAGCAATTAATTAAAACTGTGATAGGATGTGATGCCCGTGATAGACCAGGGTGGTCATGCAGAATGCCAGGCAACGTCTGCTCTAGGCAGGTGGTCAGAGCAGGATTCCAGAGGTCTAAGCTGAAGCCCGAGGGACAGGTGGACCTGGTTGTGGGGAGGGGGCTGAGGCGGAGAAACGGAGTGAGTCTGTGCTACAGTCCCGGACGGCATGGGCTGGAGATGGATTCCTGTTTAAAGCCCTCACACAGGGACTTATTTTGGTGATACTGTTTTGGGCTGAATTGTATCCCTCTAAATTCATTCACTAAAGTCCCCAGCACCTCTGACTATGACCCTATTCAGAAACGGGGCCTTTAAAGAGGTGATTAAGGTAAAATGAGGTCATTAGGCTGGGCTCTGGTCCCGTCTGACTGGTGTCCTTATAATGGGAAATCTGGACACAGACACACACAGTGGGGAACACCAGGCCAACATGAAGACGGCCGTCCACAAGCCAAGGAGAGAGGCCTCAGAGGAAACCACAGCTGTCCACCCTGATGTCAGGCTTCCAGCCTCCAGAACTGGGAGTATGTGTTGGTTAAGCGGCCCCGTGTGGCATTTCCAGACAGCCGCCAGGGCTGCGTCGTGTGGAGGTGGGCGTGTTTGTGCTGTACCGAAAACATGGCAGGTGGGAAGTCCGACTGCCCAGCAAGGAGTGTGGAGCCAGATGGCGTGTCTTCTCCTGACATCCCCTGTGCTTCTGGTGCTGGATCTGGCTGGTTCAAGAGGCTGGAGAGGGAGGCACTGTGAACCCTGAAAACAGAAGAACCTCGAGGCTGAGGTCTGTGGGGTACAGACTGCAGGGAGTTTGGGGAGAGGCAAAGCCCCGTCCCCGGGATGCCTCTGTCCTCACAGCTGTGATTGGCCAGGAAATGCGACGAGGAGAGGCCCTGCCTGCATTTCTGTTGGCACACGGAAATAGACCTCCAATCGTAAGCCGCTTTCAGGATTTTACAGTTCTTCATTTTACTGTAAAGGTTGACTTTATTTATTAAAATACACATTTTATGCTAGTCTTAGAAAAGTTGGAAATATTAGCTATGAGGCTCCTTTTCAAATAAAGCTAATTTATTTCCAGGAAAAGGCAATATAGTTCTCCCACAAAATCATTTGCAGAGTGTCTGAGGTTCAGGCCCCCACAGGTGTTTCTGATGACTGAGAAGTCATTTCCTTCCACCAAATTGGTGGGCTTCCCCGATGCCGATTATGCCCCGAACAGGAGATCCCTGCAGGAGCTGGCACTGAAATTATTTAAGACCGACATGTTTATTGAAGACAACTCCTTAATGGGAGAGTCATAGGTCTCGACAACTCCTTAATGGGAGAGTCATAGGTCTCCTCAGCCTCAGTGAAGAGCAAATTGGTCTCAGAAGAATCCAAAATTCAGTGGAGATGAGAACCTTTTCAGCAGAAACCAGGAGTGAAGGGTGCTGGCAATAGCACCTTTGCGTGACTCAGTAGACTCTTGGGACGGACGCCAGGGCGTCCCTCTGGTGTCCGCTGTGGAATCCAGAAGCCCGTCTCTCCCAGGGGAGGACCGCTGGCGCCTAAGCCACGGTTGGCTCACAGCGATCGGAGTGTCTTCCTGCGGGCGTCACGGGGTGGACACCGAGGGTCTGTTCCTCTGTCCCTGCTGAAATTATCGCTCTCAGCTCAAAGAAGCATGAACATAAGCACAGAATGCGGCTGATGAAACCAAAGTAGCCCCTGGGCTGGACGTGAAAGCGTGGGACGTTCATGACCCTCCTCCCCACATTTCGGGTGCTCTTTCCGGCCTCCGGGGTGGGGGGGACTGGAAGCCTCCAGAGGCTGCTCACTTGTAGTGTGGTCTTTGGAACATGGGGTGGTGTCTCTGAGGTCTGGGTCACCGTCTGTGGGGTATTTCCTGTGGGATTATTGTCAGGGTTAAACAGGACCGTGTGTGCACCGCACCCGACACCATGCATGTTGCTAACATTCCCTCTATTTTAACCCCATCCAAACGTGGATGCGCTCTGCCCCGCGTCGTCTGCCCCGACAGTTGTAGCCCTCCTACACTTGCCCCTTCCTTGGAAGGCTTCAGCCTAGTTCACAAGTCCGGTCTCTGTTACAAAGAGAGTTACATTGTTTTCTCTCTAGTTGCGTCTGTTTTAGGGCTGGACCTACACGACACAATTAAACAGAATTTCGGCGCTGCAGACTTAGCTAGCAAAATCTTCCATTTGGCGGGTGGGGAACCTGAGGCCCAGGAAGGATGGTGACACCCCAAGGTCACAGGACTGGAACCCCACGGGTGTGCACACGTGGGCTCGGATGTCCTGTGTCTCAACCCTGCACCGGGGCTGAGCCCAGGCAGACACCTGCCTGTGGATGGGCACACTGGTCGCTGGGGTCAGCAGCTCGCATCTCCCGGGAGTGTGGGCTGTGATTTTCATCCCGGAGCCTGTGTGCGCTGCTATCCCTGGGGGGACACCAAGCCCGGACCTACGCTGACAGCTCTTGTGCGCCGGGGAAACCAGCTCTGGATGAATTTCCAGGATGGAGTATTATCTCATAAAAACAAAGAGAAAATTTAAATACATAAACATGGCCTGAAGCCTACTTACTGGAGCTCTTTCAAGGGCTTCACCATCCGGTGGCATTTCAAAGACACGTTCCTGTTGCATGGGAGCAGAGAGTCAGTCCTTGGGTCTGTGGGAGAGCACTGATGTTAAAGTTATTTAATGACACTGACTAATGAGAAGGGAGGTTTGCCTGATGATGGAATTCCAGAGCCTTCACTTAAAATTCATGAGCGCCAGTAGATTTTCAGCTGAAGAAAAACAAACCTTCTTTGTGAGATTTTAATATGCTGGGTTATTTGCATTATGAAAAATGGAGAAAGACATGAGCAGTAACTGATAAACCGAGAAGTCAAACTTCACTATGTGGCAGCTCGCAGCTTCTCTCCCCATAAAAGTGGAATTTTAAAGTTTCCCAAGTCCTTATTCATTTATTTTGTGTTGTCTTTCTCCTTCACATGAAAAGGTTTCTATATTCCTTGAGGCTCCCTTGACAGAACATAAATGTATTTCATCTCTCAAAGAAAATGAAAACAACAGAGAACAAGAAAGTGCAGAGAAATGAAAGAAGTGTAGGAGCTTAAGTGAAACAGGAATTATGCAGAAAACATCCGCTTACTTTTAAGCCTGTTTCTCCAACGTCGGGAAGTAGCTATGGTGACACAGCTGGTGACAAATGGGACATCATCAGAACTCTGAGCTGGGACCACGGCGTGCTCAGGCAGACCTTCGGCGGCCGCTCCCAGGACCCACTGAGAAGCCCCACGCTACAGTCAGCAGACACCCCGTGTCCCCCACTGACCTGGGAGACAGTGGGGCCACGTGGGAGCTGTAACATCGAGTAGGACGGTTCCAGCTGCTATTGTAACTGTTTACAAAGCAATCTCCACGTTGACCTAAAACAGTAAAATTTGTTGAGCACAGAGTATGGAGTCGGGCACTTTTACTCATTACCTTATTAAATCCCCCAATTTTCCTTAGAACACCATGTGAATATGTATGCAGTCACTGTACCTTCCTCTAACACTTTGGTCTGAAATCCCAGCACAGAGGTAAAATGGTCCTCAGGTCATATTTGTTTGGGGACCTCAAGGAGACGTGTTGGGCTGTGGCTTGAATCCTTGTGACCCGGGGTGGGAGCCTGAGGTGGAACCAGCCTTAAGACACTTCAGCTGTGTGGGAAGGGAGATACCAGGGTCCCAAGCTGAGTTAGCCATGACTTTGGAAGGCCTGACCTAGAAGTGGCCCTGTTTCAGTTGTTGGTACATTTCTATCTCTCTGAGAAGCTGTCCCTGGCCCCTTGGTCCAGTGGGGTCCTTGCCACTCTCAGGGCAGGGTGCGTGTAGGCAAAGGGTCTGGGAGGAGGACGGGACTAGGACAAGTTGGGCCATGACCAGTAGACGCTTAATACAAGTTGAACCAAGCCCTGAACATTGGTTGAGCTCCTACTGTATTCCGGGCCCTTTATCAGACGCCCTGTGTACAGTGTCCAGCAGCACAGATGTCTGCCTCAGTGGAACTGGGTAGTGAACGAGTAGAAGTTAAATTAAATCGCCTGTTAGTAAAGAAACTACACTGGGTAGGACCTCCCAATGGCCTTTTCCTCCGTCATCAGAGTCTGTGGGACGACCACCCAGAGATGAGGAGAGGGGACCCAGGCCAGCTCGTCAGCCCTAAGTGCCCCCTAAATGCAGTGAGCCTGCTTTGCAACCAAAGAGTGACATGAGACACGGGAACATCGCAGGAATAAGCCAGCGCTCCTGGAGTGGATGGACCCTCCCGAATGTCGCTCAGTACCCCGCTGCTGGGGTCGTGGGCACAGAGCAGAGCATCCCAAGTGTCTCCATCGCTATTGGGGGAAATAACACTGCAGTGAATCACCAACACCTAAACTTTGTATCTGCCATGGGGATTATCATGAACTGCAAGCTAACACCTTAATGGAAAATCAACACTAAATGAAGTCCTTCCAACCCTAATGCACAGGGCCATCTAATTACATGGAAACCTGTGTCTGATAAGCATACAGAATCCCTGGTGTATATGAAGGCAGAGATTAGAAGCATATTCATAGATGAGGAATAGAAGTGCTTTCTTCAGGGGCGCCTGGGTGGCACAGTGGTTAAGTGTCTGCCTTCGGCTCAGGGCGTGATCCTGGCGTTCTGGGATCGAGCCCCACATCAGGCTCCTCTGCTATGAGCCTGCTTCTTCCTCTCCCGCTCCCCCTGCTTGTGTTCCCTCTCTCTCTGGCTGTCTCTCTCTCTCTGTCAAATAAATAAATAAAATCTTTAAAAAAAAAGTATGTTTTTTTTTAAAAAAGAAATGCTTTCTTCAAAAAATTACTAAAACTCCAAAAAACCAACATTACAGGGAAAGAGATTTTATCTAAGAATTTTCAGACATCCAAGCGGTTTGTGGCTTTTGCATAAATAAAGAATTCTTTTGAGTAACTCCCAGGGCTCATATTTCCAATAATATGTTTCTATATTCTATAGTGGTTGTTGCTAGTGAAAGTCAAGCTGCATTTATGAATATAAATTATTAACATTGGGCTATTGATACACAGTAGCTAGTTTTCGAGATATTGTCGGTAAACACCATAAAGTGGTATTAAATATTCATATAATCACTGTGATAATTAATCCATAAAGCAATTATAATTAAAATGAAAGTATCCTGTCTTATAAATAACCAAATATTAGAAGTCAGAAGGCGTCACTTCAACGTTTCCATCTGACAAAGTAAAGGTGAAGTTGCAACCCCATCTAGGAGCCATGCTACAGAGAGTGAAAGAATGATCTCCTGTATCCAGAGATCAGTGCTCAGCCAGATGCACAGGGAGGGGATGTTTCTCCGGAGAGCTGATGACACTGGGAGCCGTGCGCTGGAGGTAGCCATGCCCCCACGGCTGACACCCTGGCTCCTGCCACTGCTGAGGTTTGGGGCTTTGTCTTCCTGGGCCCCATCCAGGTGAGGAAGCCAGGTGCTCCGAGTCAGGCTCCACATAGCACCCCAGGGCTCACCGAGGGCAGCCTGCCCTTGCATCTGGCTGAGAGCCCGCTGTTCAAATGGGTCCCACAGCCCGAGAAGGCCTAGGGAGGCTCTGCTTTCAGCCTGGCAGGCCAGCCTCTGGAACGTAGGACAAGATCGGGAAGCAAAGGGCAGAGGATAAGTCAGGCTGTGCATGAGTTGGACACACCCAGCCCAGGCTGGACCTTGCAAAGGCCGCTGCTCAGCTCCCAGAGCTGCATCTGGTGGCGGACTTGCTGGGGGCTGAGGACAGGGCTGCAGAAGGCTGGGGGGCTGGGCTCTCTGCCCACCTCCTCACTGCCCAGGTTCGCCAACACTGAGGGAGGAGGACTGGTCACCCATAGCAAGGCACCTTCTCTATTGCCCAAAATGAGGGAACTAAGAAACTAAGGATCCAGCATCTGAACTGTGGTCCTTGATCTGAATTCCTGCTTCTACTGGACCCTTGACTACTTGTGATCATTCCAGCAAAGATGGTGTGACTCTACCCTCAGGTACCAGACAGTTCCCAGGTGTCCTTTGGAAGTGGCCGTGTTTGGGTGGCTCCCTCACCATCCAGCTGAGAGAGAGCTTCTGAAATGCACTGGCTTCCCGAGACCTCCCAGGACCACTTCTGAGACCTCGGTGCCCATTGACGTCTGTGCTGCGCGTGACGCCTGATGCTGCAGGCTGTGTGTGGTGGCCTGGCCACTGCTGCTGCGCCCGGCTCTGCCAACGCTGTGGTCAGCCGAGATCTCAGGATTCAGGGAGATCTGTGCCGGGGGACGGATAAGAATTACTGTGGCTCCCCACCAGGACTGAGTCAAACCAGCGGGAGAGCTGGCTTGATGACAAGCACCATGCACTGCACAGGGGGTCCCGTCTTCCCGCAAGATGGTGCATCACCTTCCATCGGCATGTCCGGCGCCGAGGCCGGTTTCCCCGCAGGGGCTCAGTCTGTGAGTGGGTGTAGGGCTGCCCTACTCTGAGCCTTTTCCAGGGTAAACACAGCTCGGGTCCACCTGTGACTGCAAGGCCAGGGGTCCAGGACAAAAGCAAACAAAAGAGCAAAGAAAATGCACCTCAATGATGCAAGTCCATCTGCCAAATGGCCACACGGTCGCTTACTCCGGGCCTTCCCCCTCATTCTCTCTTCCTTTGTAGAATCTCTCAAGTTCAGAATTCCTGAGGAATTTGGGGTTAAAATGTTGGGACTGGGATCCTAGTGAAGGTGGAAAACTGTCACAGTTCCTGACATCGACACAGGGGATTGTTTGTGTAATTCACGTCCACGCATCGTCCTCCTTCACCCACTTCGGCGGTGAGGGACTTGAGTCTCACAGAGACCGATGGCCACGCAGGTGGTCTTGTCACCTGATTGCTTCTTGTCACTCAGCAGAACACGGGCCGTGAGGGTGTATCTGTGACAGGCAGGTTCACAAGCTCTCTCTACGTGCAGGCGACAGAAACCACTCCAATCACTGAACAAAAGGGCTATGTTTCCCAGGACAGATGGTTTGCCCGACGGCCCCAGTGCCCCCGTTCAGCCTCGGGATCTCTGGGTGAGCTTGGAGGATCTTGCAGGCACATGCACAGTCCCTGATGGATTCAGCAAGAGTGAATCCAATAGGGTCACAGGGCACCATGGCGCTGCCCCCCCCCCCCAAAAATCCGGTGCATGCACAGCAGCCCACTGACCGTCTCCGGTTTCCAGAAAAGGCCGTGAGGTGGGCGGGTGTAAATCAAAACCTGGGGAGGATGCTGGTTTGAATGAAATGCAGGTTGTGTGTTATAATCAATACAGACTCTCCAGACGTGATTCTTGGAGGAATCTGACCGGCTGGCCATTAACTAGCTTGTTTTGGCCATTTTTAGAACGAGCTGATTTCTAGACTTTGCCACATTTGAATTTGAATTTTTCATGTACTTTCTTTTGCTCTGTCCCCAGCTAATTAGTTCTCAGTCTGTCAGTCCGTGTTCACTTAGTGCCCCCGGGTTCTGCGAGCGGCGTGTGGTTGCCGGCGTCTGTGAGCAAAGGGCTGTCAGTTCATGTGAGAAAGTGGGGTCTACACGCGCGAGGCACCAGGGACAGGTAAGCATTTAGCTGAGCGCCGACCTCAGGATGTGGAGCGGACTTCCTTCTAACGCGGGGAACCTAAAGGCAGGGTTCGTACTAAGGAGCCGTTGCGACCACTGAGGCTTGTTCTGAAACACCAGGAGGTTTTCCACAATTAAGCAGCTGAAACGGTCGCTGTCCAGCGGGCCGGAGTTCCATTTTCCCTGAACTCTGCATGTGCGTGATTGTGAGTCCCAGGTAAAGCAGAGACTGCAAAACCAATACCCTAAACCATTTCATCTGGTTAATAGATCAGCAGGGAACACGTACTCAAGTTAAATTATGATGCATTTTTCTCTTCAGATTTGAAGTTACACGAGGCCCGTTATGCAGGATTAGCACTGGAACCACTTCCCACAGAAAAACTTTGTGCTTGAAAAAAGAGACCAAATTTAGAATGCAATTGGGAAAAAAATCATTTTATGTGCGCACATAAAGAAAGAAGTTTGTAAGGTTTGTAACCTGGTTATGAAGTGGTTTCCTTAAAAGCTGCTTTACACCCGTATTTATAACTATTTTTCTTTGATTAAACGTTTTTCTTTAATGTCTTTGAGAATGTCGGTGAATGGCTGGCCATATTTCTGAGCAACAGATGAAAGACTGCACATAAAGGAAATCGATTTGAATCTCTCTACGTGGCTGTAACTTTGTCACAGACTGAAACAAAATGCCCTTTGTTCCTCCGCTCCCTGAACTCCAGCCGTAGCCTGGAACAGAAATGCCTTCCTGAGCGGTCTCGGAGGGCAATGCCTATAATCGAGGCAGCATGTACACAAATACGGTCTCACCCCCGCGCGTGGAAACTGTTCCTGCCCGCGGTCAAGGGTGTCCCCGCAACAGCAGAACGTCCCGGGCTGGCGCCCGACTGTGTTGGCGGCAGGACGTGCTCAGGACGAGGGCGGCTCTGCTTGGTAGTGGTTGTTGATTAATCTGCGGACGGACGGAGAAGGCACGGAGCGCCCGTGTCCAGTGAGTTCCAAGGCGCCCGTGTTGACCCCTGTAGTGCTTGATTGTCCCTGTTTCCCCACAATGTTCGCTGAAGGCACTTGCTCTGGAAATGGGACGGAGTCTCAGGAGCAGAGGAGGACCTGTCGACGCCGGCGTGGGCAGATCCGGGAATTTGCTGAAGACCACGTGCTCTCCCCGGGTCCTTGCTCGCTGACTGGCACGTCTTTCACGGAGTGGCTCTGGGCGGGAACCTGGCGGCATCCTCAGGCCTCTCCCCTCCCCCCACACCTAATGAAGCTGGTGCTCCTGCACTTCCTCCAGACGTGGGTCCTGCTGCATCATGGGGGGGGGACACCCTTGCTGGACCCCTGTCTTGGCCTTTGCTCACCTGCTGCTTCTCGCCACTTCCCTGTGTCTCGGTGCTCAGCAGTGAGCGTCTGGTCACACGGGCTCAGTGGTGGTCAACTCCGGGAGCCCTCCCCCACCGTCATTACCATTACTGTCCAGAATCTTTATCTGCTGAGCCCCTCTCTCGCCCTGCTCGGCCTCATGTCGGCCCCACAGAACCGTCCCTGGCTGCCCCCTCGGCCTCAGGACGGGATGGCCACACCGTGCTCCTCCCTGTTTTCCATTACACGTGTGCTTCCTCCTGGGCAGCTTCCCCCTGGGCTCCCTTTCCAGTGGCTCCAGGGCCCCTTAGGCAGACACGGACCCCCTGGGCCTGCATCCCCGGGGACAGGTGTCCACTGTCTGCCCCCCACTAACAGAGCTGCACTCATTCATCTCCGTGCACTGGACACACTTTGCCACTTGGGTTGCGGTGGCCCTGATGACAGCCTGAACCCCGCTGGCTGCCGACAACAGTGCATTCGTGCTCACGTGGCATGTGGCCGTGGGTCTCCGGGACCGTGGTCCTGCTGGAGGAGCAGCACCCCGGGTACGTACTGCTCTGTGAATGGCGGGACAGCAGGAGCAGGTGCCAGAGCCAGAAGAGCGTCTGCTCAGGTGGCGGCCGTGTCTTTCTCTCAGGACAAAGTCAAGGCCGTGTCAGCGGGAAGCCATACAGTCCCGTCACCTTGGGTCTGGCCTCTGAGGGCAAAGGACAGGGGGTACCATGGTCATCTCCACATTCAGGACACTGGCTAAAATGCCGGAACAGGAGATGGAGACATTTCTGTGGACTATCAGAGGTTATTGGTTGAGAGAATTTAAAAATTGAAGTAAAGAAAAAGCCATCAGGGGCATGACTGCCTAGTCCTGGCTTAGTCAAGAAGAAGGCAAATGTACAGGAAAACTCAGGTGAAGGCCTGATGTCGCAATAAGTAGCCAGAAAGTCTTAGACATTGAGGGACATGTATGTGATTCCTTGTAAATGTCCTGCCTGGCGAGGAAGTGGGGCTGGAGCCTGGCAGGATGGCCGCCGCTGGGCACCCTGCCCGGAAGAGTGGTGGGCTGCAGGTGCGAGGGAGAGGGCACAGGGTACAGGTGTGAGGGAGAGGATGGGCTGCAGGTGCAAGGGAGAGGACGGGTGCAGGAGGCTTGGAACAGCAGCAGGTGCGGGTAGCCAGCCCAGCCGTGGGAACCAGGAGCTCCTGCAGCTGGTGGGAACCTGACCGCAGTCTGCAGGGTGGTTGCCACAGCTTTGCGAGCGCTTGGAGGAAAACAACAACACAAGACAGTAAGTCTTTGGCTGGGTTTTAACCGCCTCCTACTTGTTTCTAAGTCTCTCAGGGTGAGGCTGTCTATACCCCGGTTCCCACCAGGGGCTTCGGACCTGACTCCGTAGTCAGCTCCCTGCCCCCAGTGGAGGTGTGTCAGAAGAAACCCTCTATGTTTTATTTATCTTGAAAAATGAGGGAATCTGGCCACAGGAGACCTTTTCCGTGAACGATTGCCTAGTCCTGCCGTCCGTGTTCCTGCAGCCACTCAGGAGCCCTGAGGCCAGCCACTTCCCCTAATAACCACCTGCTTCGTCTACCTGTGCCAGAGAGGCCGACACGTATGATTTCCTGTCCGGAGAGGACTCAGCTCCTTGGTTCCAGAGACAGAGGTCCTATTGCCTGACCAACTGCTGAGCATTTTCTGGGAGAGATGGAGGTGGGAGGGAGAGGAGGACAGACAGAAACAGAGACAGAGAGAGACAGAGAGAGAGTGGGAGGGAGAAGACAGAGACAGAGATAGAGAGAGAGAGAGACAGAGACAGAGAGGGACAGAGACAGAGAAAGACAGAATCAGAGAGAGACAGAAATACAGAGAGAGAGACAGAGAGAGAGAGCGGGACAGAGACAGAGGGAGACAGAGAGAGACACAGAGACCGAGACAGTGACAGAGACAGAGCGTGCCCAGTGACTGCCATATGTGGGAACGGGAGCGGGGATGAAAAGAGGCTGGCTCACGTTGCTTGAGCACCTGCTGTGTGCTGGCTGCTGGCTGGGCACTGCCCTGTACCACCCAAAAGCCTCCCAGGAGCCCATGGAGACACGCATTGCTACTTGCTTTCCTACAGGGAGCTAGGGCTAAGGGCCCCCCCGCCGGCTCTCCCACGTGCAAGTGGTGCTGCTGGGAGCTGAGTGAAGACAGCCAGCGGCTCAGTGCAGGCTCCCACTGCTGGGGTCTGCCCCAGGCCCACAGGTACACTTCGGGGACGTCACCATTTTGATCACGTAAAATCCATCAATTCCCAACCTACAAGAACAGATGTTGCCAAAATTTGCCACACATGTGAGATTTCTTTTTTTATTTAGAAATAGAGTTTGGCTCAAAGATAGTTTATGTAACATGATTAACATTTGACGTGCAGAGGCTGTGTGGACTGTGCACGACGGACTCGCCTGCCCCGGGAGGCCCCGCTGCTCCGGGAGGCGACTGCCGGGGTTCCCGACTTCACGTCCCATTTCCTGCATGAAAATAAAATGGGCGAGCTCTCTTCTTTCCAAATTAAAGTCAGCATCTAAGGAAATTGGTTTTATGTAATCTTAAATTGTAGACACTCTATACTGTTGGCTGTGAGTTTAATGAAAACCTCAGGAAAGATGCTTTTGACCTTCATTTTAACAGAACTAATCTCTTGCTCATTGAAACAGGAGCAAGACACCGTGGAACGAGATCGGTAAAATCGGGGAATTTGTGATGCGGCGTGGAAAGCAGATCCCCCAAATGCCTGTCAGCCCAGCCGCCAGGTAGACACAACTTTGCGTGTCACACACGTGGACGCCCTGGGCTCAGGGGATGCCCACAGGATGTGTTCTGAAACCGTACCTGCTCCCAGATCTTTCCCAAGTCATTGGGGGCAGGGAGGCGGCAGGAACTCTGCAGATGGCCAGCGTATGAGCCCCTCAGCATTCTGTGTCTCTGTGCAATCATCTACATCCAAATTTCCTTCATGTTTCCATATTCGTTGAACAGACGTGGTCAATAAAATGGAAGAACAATTCTGGTGGAAGAACTTGAAAGTCACGCTGTTAGAGCGAGGGGACTTTATTGCAGCAAAATCGGCAATATAGGACTGCATGTACCCAACCTCCTTTCTTGGCAAAAGCCCTCCTGTGCATACCCGTTCACTCACATTCTTTAAATGCCTGTTATCACTAACGGGGTTTTGCTAAGTGCCTCAGATGTCAGCAGTCTGAGCTTCTTACCCTCCCATGTCCAGGGTCCATGTGCCAGATGATGAAAGGCTCACAGCGCCCGAGCCTGGTGAGTATTCCGGGAGCTGGTGCACTGGTTTTGCAGGTGGCCCTGGGGAAGAGGGCGGAGGTGTTGGGAGGGTGTTTCCGGAGGGACAATGCAAACTGAAGAATCTCGGATGGATACTGCAGAGAGTAGAAGCAAGATGAGGCAAGGCCTGGAGGTGTGGGGAGCGTGCCTGCCACCACGGCTGCCCGTGTGGGGCTTGTTCCAGGCACGGCGAGAGACCAAGGTGGGAAAGTGGCCGGGGTCAGGGCTGCAGAAAGGGTGTGGTGCAGGGAAGGGCTGGCAGCCTGTGGTCGGTGTTACTGCTGGGGCAGGTGGGGGGTGACTGACCCTGACCCTGATTCCCCTCCCCTCCCTCCCACCTCGCCTCCTCCTCGACCCTGCCCCTGCCCCAGCTCCGTTCAGAGCCTCTCTGGTTTTATCAGTTTTATTCATTAGGCTACTGAGTAAGAATTCATTAAAAAATTAATGCAGCTTTGCTGAAGACAAGTAATCAGAACCTGAGAATCATCGATGAAGGAAAGAAAGCTGCCCGGTAGATGGGCATGTGACCTGCACCGTCTCTGGAGTTCAGGCAATGTTGCGTGAGAGGTGCTGCCCAAGGACGGAGAAAGGGCGTGAGGTCATCAGAAGCGGCCGCGGAGGGACCAGGTGCCTCGGGGCTCCCAGCCCACGTGACAGGGAGCACTCTAGGCTGTGGACCAAGGTCAGGAACAGAGAGAGACGGGCGGCGGGGCTGAGGAACGGGGAGAGGGTCTGCAGAAGGGGCCGCTGCCTTCCCTCGTGTGTGCCATGGGCACTGCTAACTTGAACCCCTTTAATACGTCTGTGTGCCACGGGAACACGTCCTGTAGATGTGTAGATCCCACGACTTTCTAGAAACCCGAGTATGTAAATCTGGCACAGACCCAAGACACTAATTTTAGGGAGCATTTGTGCAAAAAAGTCATGGCGCGTGTACAGTGTAAGAAAATGATGTGGGGGCTGGAGTGAGTTTGGGGAGGATTTGAGAATCGCGAATGCATTTTAAATCCCTCCATATAATCAGTTATTACTGTTAACCTGAGTTTAGAAAAGGGTTTGCAAACACTGAGCGTTATCACTCCTGATTAAACCATGTGGCTCATGACAGTCTCGGAATCACAGATTTGCATCAATGTGCCCCCCTTTTGTGGGCTAAAGAGTTGATTTTCAGGGGACCTTCAGAAGAAGTAAACTTGGGGTTATGTGTCCGGGAACAGATGAGGAGACACACCCCGAAGGGGTGGACATTCGGCAGATGGAAACCCTGGGAGTTGAATGTCCCAGGCTGGTCGTGGAGGACCTGCGGCTGATGGGAGGTGGGGGTGACACCATCACAGCTGGTGGGGGTGAAGCCTGGAGACGCAAGCCCTGGCCGAGCAGAGACCCTACAACATGCCCATACTGCTGGGGGGCATGATGTGGGGCCAGGGGCTCAGGGTCAGGGGGTCCCAGCCCCGGGTCCCACACTGGGGGGAGACCGCTGACTTCCGTGCCCAGCAAGAGTCAGCTTCAGTGCGCTCGGCCCAGCACGAGGCGTGGGATGTGGGCTTGGCGGGTAGTCACCGACCAACGAGGGAGCCCGTGAGGAAATGTCAGAGACGGGGTTACGACAGCGCGGTCTCTGCCCCGGGGGAGTGGTGCGCTTACGAAGCTGGAGCCACAGACACGGGGGTGCTAGGAGCCTGACACTCAGGACGGGGATGGCTATGGAGGCAAGGCGTTTTAGAAAATGAATTCTTGGCCTTCATTCGAGAGCCCGAGGGTCATGGCTGCACGCTGAAGTCCCGACCCAGGCGATTCGGTTTGAAAGGCTGCTACGGGGGTCTCCGCTCCAGCAGGACTATGACCTTGGAAGCCAGAGGCTCACGGGGACGCAGTGTGTCGCTTGCCAGGGCTGTCGGCTCTCTTCACGCAGAGCCGACTCCTGACCCCCGGAACCCCGAGGGCACTGCCGGGGGCGCTTCCGTAACGCAGAAGCATCCCATGCAATGAGTACTTGCAGGTGTAAAAACATGTGCACACCGGGATGTTCCACCTGGTCTTTCTGTAAAGTTCCTTCTCTGTGTTGGCCTATGAGGTTACATAGGAGAGAGAAATTATTTTAGTTCAAGAAATCTAGTAAGTGCTGACCCAGTGATAAAATGTAAGAGCAGAGCTCACAGACAGTCACGGCCCCGCCATCCGACTGGTCCACAGTAGGGCTGAGGGATGGGGGCGGACGGCAAGTCCAGGGAGGGAAGGGATGGTACCCAATCAGGGCAGTTCCACAGTGATTTAACAGTTATCCGTTGTGGAGACTAAAAGCTACAGTTCCATTATCAAATGTATATTTTGACAGAGGAAAAAAAAAGCAACAGCTTTATTGCTATAACACTTATGCTATTGATTTAAATTGCTTAAATGCATTGCTCATACATTAGTTACAAAGTTAGGCTAAATTACAATCTTCAATTTTTTGCTGATGTTTTTATTGCTCCATGATATGTGGAAAATTACAGATCTACGAAAATTTTAACTCACATTTTTTTTTCTTGTCAGCCTCTGGAGACAGGAAAGAGCAGTAAAATGAAATTCAACCAATACATTAAAAAGAAACTTTAGGAAACCTTGCCATTAATCCACTTGCAATTTTATAGCAAAGACAAATGATAAAAGATTACAAAGTCCCTATCGATTTACAATGGGCTGTATAGTACTCTGTATTTGTAAAGTCTTTTATATACTATAAAGTACTTTTGAAAGGAAACTTTTTGAAATTTGAGAATAGTTTTACATTTACCGAAAAATTTCAAAGACAGTGTAGTGAGTTCTATACACACCACACCCAGTTTCTCCTGTTGCTAACATCTTATGTTAATGTCGTACATATGTGACAATTTATGATCCAGTATAGCCAATTATTACGGACTAAAATCCATATTTTATTCTGATTCGTTTAGTTTTCACCTGAAGTCCTTTTGGGGGGAGAAAACCACATTGCACTTGGTTGTTGTGTCTCTGGGATATCCTCTCAGCTTCTCTTGGTTTTAATCACCTTGACATTTCTGAGAAGAACTTGCTGGAAAATTTTTTTAAAGATTTTATTTATTTATTTGGCAGAGAGAGAGAGAGAGAGTGAGAGAGGGAACACAAGCAGGGGGAGTGGGAGAGGAAGAAGCAGGCTCATAGCGGAGGAGCCCAATGCGGGGCTCGATCCCAGAACACCGGGATCACACCCTGAGCCGAAAGCAGACGCTCAACGACTGCGACACCCAGGCACCTCTTGCTGGAAATTTTATACAGCGTCCTCAGTTAGGACTTTCTGATGTTTCCCCCATGATTAGTTAGGGATGGGGTGCTGGGAGGAAGGCCCGGGGTGAGGTGTGCTCTCATCACACCAGGTCGAGGGTGCGTGCTGCTGACCTGACTCGCACTGCTGGTGTGAGTGCCGTCCCCTGGCTGAGGGCACTAGGAGACGTCCCCCTGTGAGCGGGCACCACCAGCACACACCCTTCCACACTGTCCTGGTCAGAAGGAACAGAAGGAAGTCATGCTGCACAGCCCACGCTCACAGGGTGGAGGGCTGTGCCCCACTGCCTGAGGGCTGAGTATCTGCATAAATCATTTGGAATCCTTCTATGCAACATTTCCCTTCATGGTCTTACAAACATTGTCTGTCTATGGTCAGTTAGTCGACTTTCTGTGTTGTGAGGGTCATTTCTAAAGCAGCTATCCAGATTTCTTAATACGTTTTCTCAGGAAAACAATAGTTGGACTCTCAACATCCCCCAAATACAGAAACAAACGACCCCAGGGCCTCTGCTGGGGTTGCTTTGCAAAAACACTCCCTGTCTCGATGAGCTCCCCTAATTTCTGCAGCCTTACTTCTGTGAACTCGCAGCCATCTGTGTGGGATGGGCCAGGGAGCGGAACGGAGGCACAGGGCCAGCTCCGACAAGCTGGGGTAACTGCAGGGTCCCCGGTCAGACGCGTGTCCTGGCAGCTGGATGCAGGAGCTCGCAGGGTGGCCCATGATACAGACCACAGCCAACACCGCCCGGGCAGGGTCCCTGCATGTCCCGTCTTCACAAAAGGACACGTGGCTTCAGCGGGGGGACCACCTTCCCTTCACAGATGAGGAGCTGGAGCTGGACCCGTGTGATGACCCTCAGGGTCTTGGGGCCACGCGACCGAAGAGCAGAGCTGTGGGTGGACGGCTGGTGAGCAGACAGGCAGCTGTGGCGTCCAGCAGAGGTGGCAGGTGACTTGGCCACCAGGGAGAGGCGGGCTGATGGAGACCTGGATTTCTACCTGATGCTCCTTCTCAAGCCTGGTCCTCAGACGGAAGCGCCCTGCGTTCTGACAGCCTCCTTGTGAAGTCCCCAGTGTCTGCAAAGGGACATGACCCTGAGTCTCTGAAACCATAAAGCAGGTAAGCATGCAAGTCCAGGGCAAACCCTGTGTAAACCCTGTGGGGGGGTTATGGGATCCTCACTGAGTATAAATCTGATTCAAGTTCTTGGAGCCATGAATGGATTAAAATACACGTGAGCAGATTAACACAGAATATGGTGGAATCTACATTTTTTTTAAAAGGCAGAATATTCCTATAAAATTATTTCACGTGAAAAATTGCCATTGCAGCAGGAGAGACACTCCTTATGAGAAGCATGAGCCGTGGGGAGGAAATCGGCAGGCAGTATCTGCTTGTTCTGCTCTCCCCAGGCTGCCCCTACCTGAGCGTCGAATGTTGCAAATGGCATCTCAGGGCAGAAATCAAAATCTTTTCCATCTTTTATTACTAAAATCCAAACACATCGTTCTCTTAATTAATATTATGATTTCTATAATATTTCATTTTATGAAAATCAGTGTTTCTTTGGTACCTAAAGATGGTGAGTTTCCTCTAACTTTGTTCGAGGAGATTTATTTCTGTAGAGTGGATATTATTTCTACTGTCATCTAGCTTAAAATCAGCCCAAACTAGGTACTGAACTCTAGGAAATATGTCCTAGAAGAAAAAGCCAGAGAAGTCAGAAATCGCCGGTGTATTTAGAGAAGGAGCCAGTTTGCAGCTCCTGTGCCAGGGGTGCCCGGGGACCAGCTCAGGCATTCTGCAAAAGAGGTGAGTTCTTAAGAATTAATATGTTCAATTCATGACACACATGTTCTGAGAAAGCTTATGTTTCATTCCAGTTAACAGACAAAGTAATTCAAAATAATATCAATCCATCATTTTGTGTTAGTTATATTATAAATTTTATAGTCTTTTGTGGACTTCTATGTATAAAATTGTAACACTGTTTCTCCAGGAAATTATGTTCTGGCCTCTGAACAATTACTGGTTAATTCAGAGTTCAGCAAAGATTTATTGAGACACTTCTGTATGCCAGACAGGCTAGGGGCTGGAGACAGATGGACAGACCGGCAGGAGTCCCGGCATCTGGAGTTTACGTCCTATGGATGAGGATACAGACAGTAATCCAGGAAACACAGGAAGGTTATCGTTTCAAATAGTGATCAATGCTTTGCTGAAAATAATACGGCATGATATGCAGAAGACCTGACCACCAGGGAATGTCTGAGTTAGGGACATGTGACCAAATCCACAGAAGACATTAAATGGAACTCTTTATTAAGGCGCCAAGTACTGTGTTTACAATGCCTTTTTCTTTAGAAAGACTTTCCAGCATCAGTGCGTTGGAAGCCCTCGGTCTCTCTCAGGAATGTACAGCCGTGTCTCCTCGGGCCCCAGACACCTGTAGTGCAGGAGGCTGTTGGAGCCAGGGTGAGGCTCTGACATCCCAGCACATGGCAGAGGCGCCTTGTGCACCTGTTCTCAGCCCGTGTGGCCAACTTGCATTCTTTACCACCCACCAACACGCACTCTGCTGGTGCCACCTGGCACGTGCGCGAGCTTCCTGTCCTGGGCAATCAGAAGCAGAAGTCCCAGACCTCAGAGCCCATCGTGCGAAACACTCAGGGCAGCATCTGGAATCTGAAGGTGACCCCCTCCTCCAGCTCTCCCTCACCTCCCCCACCAGCACCTCTCCCTTTATTCCCTCCCGGAGCCACATTCACCTGCAGGGATAGGACTCTTGTGAATTTAACTGGTTTTGATGTGGGACTGTAGGAAGCCCGTTTGTCACCAATCTGTGAATTGAAAAGTACTGAGTTAACTTTTGATGAATGTTGACAGACGGACATGGCCGTGTGAATGCCCCAGTTCAGCTGTGGGATCTTGCCTTCATCCCAGCATCCCCTTGATCAGATTGTGGGTCACATCTCTTGTGTCCCACTGGTGTATTTGTGGGGGCCTTACTACTGGGATATTTGTGTTTTCCAGAGCTCCAGGCTGATGAGCAGTGCTGCGGGGAACATTCCCTGTGCACTTCTGGACGTGACTGTCCTGGCGCGACCCTACGGTGTATCCCAAAACCAGGGCTGCTGTATGAAAGCAGATGCACGCTAAAATCTTAACAGCTACCGTGAGATGGCTCTTCCAACCGGCGGTGTAAATTTACGCTCCAGCATCCTGCTCATCAGAGTTCTTTCTTCCCAGCCTTCACTATCCCATGTTCGGATTTGTTAAGTTTTACAAAAGGATCGCCTATGACGTTATGTCTTTGATGTATATTGTCCTAATTAATATTAATGCTGATATTTCTTCAGAAACTCATTCACTATTGGTTTTCTTCTCCTGTATGAATGATCTCTTTTCAGTATGTCTCCATTTTTTCTTTTATAGATCTCTTTATCTTTTTATATCTTTTTTTTATTAGATTGCAAAACGTTTTTGAAATCCCGATACTAAATTAAATTACAGCTGTTACAAATAACTTCTCAAACTAAAACTTGGCCATGATGCATTTTTGAAATTTGAAGTTTTTAAGTTGAAATGATTGTGCTCGGAAGTAATGAATATTGTCTCTCTTCCTCCTGCTTCCTGTTCTGCCTCATCTCGGCTAGCACACCGGCACCGTCTAAAAATTATGACTATTTACTGTTGACTAAAATGACAACAGTATTTCATTATTAGAGGTTGATACAGGGTTTTGGTAGGTACTTTTTAAAAAACCCTCAAATTTGGAAAGTCCTATTCTATGATTGTTTTTAAGTGTTTTTATTATGATTAATTGATTGATTTGGATCAAATGCATGCTCTTTGTCCTTTTGTTTCGATTCCATTGGGATAACTTTTATTTTTAGTCCCTTCAGTTTGTTAAGGTAATGAATCCTTGGGGGTTCATCTTTTGTATAAGTTCTGTATTCACGGGATAAATGTTCCTTATTCAAGATGGATTTACGTCTCTTTGTACAGACTTGTAGGTATGGTTTGTAGGTATGATTTGCCAATATTTTATTTAAGATTTATATATATATAATGATTTTGTAAAAGATTTTATTTATTTTTTGACAGAGGAGAGAGAGAGAGAGCACAAGCAGGCAGAGGAACAGGAGAAGCAGACTCCCTGCTGAGCAGAGAACCCGATGCAGGACTGGACCCCAGGACCCCTGGGATCCTGACCTGAGCCAAAGGCAGTCGCTAAACTAACAGCCACCCAGGCGCCCTGTATATTATAATTTTTGATAGAAAACCTCAGTAAATTCAGCAACACCTTATTTGTTGCTGGTCTCCGTACTCTGTGGTAACCTTTTAGGCTAAATGGTCTTTTGGAATTTTTTTGTTGTTGCTTTTTGATGCGGGTTTAAAGCTCATAATCGTCTTGTCTGTAAACAATATTTTGTTCTATTCTTACGCTTTAATGTGACTTATTATCATGGGAAATGCAAACACATACATGGAGGAGAATGTGCAGGACCCTGACTAACTCTAACTCCCAAGGGGCCGGTCCCTCCCCGAGCTGGTCTTCCACGACCACACAAATGAATGGTCCATTTCTTGGCATTTGGCTATTTTGATTGTTTACAGCTTTTCGCTGTAACAAATGATGCTGCAGGTATTTCTACATGTTCTTTATGCAATCATGCGAACAATGCTACGGTGTATTTCTGCGCATAGCTCTAAAGAGTTCCACGTTTCCCTAAAAAACACAGACGTGTTTTCAAGACATATCAGCAACATGCCATCAAACTTGAAATTAGTCAATAATAGTCTCTATCAGCAAATACCATCCAGTCGTTCTTCACAGTTCTATCACTGCTCTAATGCATTCAGAATACGTTTTTAAACACTGGGCGTGTTTGACACAGAACCCAAACAAATTCCGTATATTATTATTGGCTAATATCTCTCTAGAGACTCTAGTAGTCTAGATATAGTCCTCCTTCATTTCTTTTTTTTCTTTACAAGTTACTTGTTCAAGAAACTGGTCATTTGTCTTGTAGAAGTCCTATGAGCTGGCTTAGATTGCAGTCCTGATGTTTGCATTTTTAAGTATTTTCATCTGTTCTTGTACATTGACAGATTAAGATGCTCGACCAAATCCACACTACATGTTTCTACCCCGTTGGTATGTGTACGACCATCAGGAAATACATAGTACGTCATGCACCCTCGGTCTCTCTCCCTGTGAACCAGGGCTGATAATCACTACCGGGGTCCAGCAATTTATGGTGGGGAGCAAATTTGCAGTATTTTAATATTACCATTCTTTTCTTATTTATTAGCTAAAATATTTCTATAAAGAGAAACCTCCCTTTGTCAACTATCTGGCTGCTCTGAAGCACAATTTCTATGTAAAAGGCAGTGTAAGTGACTTATTCTTTCCCTTTTCTTCCATTTCCAAAATTATGGGTAGTTTCTGTAGTATTTCTCAAAAGCTATCATGGATTCCTTTGATTGCATTTGTTGAGAATCATTAATAATTCATGAGCTTTATGTAATAGATGTGGTCCAGTCCCTTGATGTTATTATCACTCTTGATGCTAAAATCGTCCCATTCTTTCCCAGGGGAAGCCTATTTGTGTTGTATCCCGACTACTTTTCAAGAAACTTCTCGTAAGTGAAAAAGGATTGACAGAAGGGTGTTCACGTTGTAAGTTTCCAGCTTGATGACCTTTTACCCACCGAAGAGGCCCTTGGACCAGCGATGAGATCCAGGGAGAGCACCCCCCCATCCATGTGGGGCAGCAGANTTTGTTGAGAATCATTAATAATTCATGAGCTTTATGTAATAGATGTGGTCCAGTCCCTTGATGTTATTATCACTCTTGATGCTAAAATCGTCCCATTCTTTCCCAGGGGAAGCCTATTTGTGTTGTATCCCGACTACTTTTCAAGAAACTTCTCGTAAGTGAAAAAGGATTGACAGAAGGGTGTTCACGTTGTAAGTTTCCAGCTTGATGACATTTTACCCACCGAAGAGGCCCTTGGACCAGCGATGAGATCCAGGGAGAGCACCCCCCCAATCCATGTGGGGCAGCAGAGGTCAGCTCTGCCCGTGTTTACGTAAGTGGGGCCATACACATGTGCTCTATGCCTGACTTTTGTCAACACTATCCATGCCGTCATCCCACCTGACTGTCACAGTTCCGTAGGGCAGGGCTCCACTTGATCCGTCCTGAGAATAAGCAAGAACCTATCCATTTTACTCTTAATGGGACTTTGTGTAGTTTCCTTTTCCTGGTTATAACAGTGCTGCAAAGAATGTTCTGGGACACCTCCTCAGTCCTTGTGGGCTTCTTCTGGTAAAATGAGTTCCCCAGGATCCTGCTTACCCATTTCCTCCCCCAGAAGTTAGACCAGCATTTCTTCCAGGAGCAGAGATCCTTCCAGCAGGAAATCATAGCTAGAGACCACAACAGTTTTTATTTTCATTGTTTCTTTTTTTTTTTTTTCCTTTTTAGCAAGAGTGAGAGTGGCGGACAGGGAGGGGTAGAGAAAGAGAGAGAGAGAATCTCAAGCAGGCTCCCCACGGAGCAAGCGGCCTGATGCAGGGCTTGAACCCATGACCCTGAGATCATGAACTGAGCTGAAATCAAAAGTCAGATGCTTAACCGACTGAGCCACCCACGTGCCCCTTGACTTTCATTTTTATTTTTTTTATTTTTATTTATTTATTTATTTATTTTTTTAAAAGATTTTATTTATTTACTTGACAGAGATAGAGACAGCCAGTNAGAATCTCAAGCAGGCTCCCCACGGAGCAAGAGGCCTGATGCAGGGCTTGAACCCATGACCCTGAGATCATGAACTGAGCTGAAATCAAAAGTCAGATGCTTAACCGACTGAGCCACCCACGTGCCCCTTGACTTTCATTTTTATTTTTTGACTAAAAAAACAATTCTACCCAACTAAATAATTCATACGCATCAATAAGTAGTTACCTAAACTGCCCTAACTTTCAGTGTGCTTCACGTCAGTTCATGCTTTGAGTATGTGGATAGCAAAATATCAGCAACGNTTTCAGTGTGCTTCACGTCAGTTCATGCTTTGAGTATGTGGATAGCAAAATATCAGCAACGGGGAAGAAGAGGATGAGCCATGGTCCCGAACAGTTCCCAGGTGGATTTCCAGCTTCAGGGACAAGCACCAGATTCGGAAAACTCTATAATTTGTAGTAAAACACATGGTGTACTTCTAATAAAAAGTTAAGTACGATCCTCATCTCACAACTTATACCATAATAAATTCTTTTTAGATCAAAGATTTAAAGGTAAAAACCAAGCACACAGAAGCACCAGAAGAAAGCTGGAACGTTCCCTTGTGATATCAGAATGGGAGAGGCCTCTAAGCATGACTGAAAGGGGGAGAATTAAACATTCATAACTTGATGAATGTCTTCAGTGTTGCATGTCTCAAAGAAAATGGACAAACCAGGAAATATACAATTCAATAACAAAAAGACCAATAATCCAATTAAAAAATGGCCAAAATATATGCATAATCAATTCATTAGAAATTGAAATGCAAACAGCCTGCAGAATATGTGATTTCACGACACACAAGAAAGCCCTGAAATCACGGGCTAGAATCTCTCCTCTCAGTGTGTGAATTATTGGATTCAACAGGACAGGGAAAGTGTTCTGTCTCATACATTCTTGGTGGAATTGTAAACTGGCTTAGCTTTAAGAAAGGGAATTGAGAAATAAACACTGAATATAAAAAGCTCATACTCTTCTGACCAGAAGAGTCAGAGCCAGTGACCCTGGCAAAGGAGAAGAAATTCGCTCCCAACCGTGGAGCCTGTTTATTTCGGCAGCCGTGGAGAGGACTTGTCTGTTTGCCCTCATCTTCTCAGTCTATGGATGAAGACCTGGAGTGGGGTGTACGTAGAAAAGGACGTAACTTGGAGCTTTCTCATGGCAGAGTCTTGTGAAACGTCGGCTCAGCCAGAATACGGTATGTTGTGCTGGTAAAGTCTGTGGGACGCCTGCACGTGGGGACAGCCGGGGCTCCACAAATGCCCCAAGGCCAGCATTCTGCCTAGGAGCTGTGGGATCTGTCTAGAGAGCTGGCTTTTCTTTTCATTTCTTTTTAAAAGATTTTTATTTATTTATTTGAGAAAGAGAGAAAGAAAGAGAGTGGGGTGAGGGCCAGAGGGAGAAGCAGGCTCCCCGCTGAGCAGGGAGCCCGATGCGGGGCTTGATCCCAGGACCCTGGGATCATGACCTGAGCTGAAGGCAGACGCTCAACCGACTGAGCCCCTAAGGTGCCCCCAGAGCTGGCTTTTCTGAGCAATACACCGAGAGCAAGGATTTCTCCAGATCCTATGTTTTCCATGAAGGGCAACTAATCTGTGGGAAATTATTTGGCAGTTCCATACATTATCCCCAGGATTGGGAACAGGACAGCCTTTCCTGGCTTGGCTGCTGCCCACGGCCTGTCCTTTCGCTGTCCCGGGGGCTCAGGCTGGGCTCACGTGTGCCAAGAGTGTGGTGTCCAGCATCTCCTCAGACCTGGCGCAGCCAGACTGCTCCACCTCCTGGTCCTTCTGTTCTCCCCGGCAGCCGTGCATCTCCATTGCTGGGGTGGGAGCCCAGGTGTCCCCACCCTGCCTCTCTCCGGTGTTCTGAGCAGTTCACATCCTGACTGGCATTGGTCAGCACCCAGAGATCGGAATCACCAAGGATGTCTGCATGCTCATACATGCTTGGCACGGATGCGAAATCACTCAAGTATTTCCTTGTTTCAAGTTCGAATCCTTGTAGGTAAATAAATAGGCTCAAAAGGGAGCCCTTCTTGAAAGAAGGTCATTAAGATGGTTAAGTCCACGAAAAATAAGTGTGTGTTACTGAAATGCCATGAGAGGCCTTTGTCAAGCTTTAAAACGGAAGGACAGTTGCCCCTGAATTCCTCCACAGATGCACGTGCTGTATTTATCACTAAATAAGTAAAAACAGGTAAATCAGGCCAGTATTTGCCATATAGTTATATAAATATAATACATGGGACATTAAATTACCTACTGTTTAAGTATCAAAATTTATAATTATAATCAATTAAAAAATAGTTATCATTCACTTTTGAATTTGACTGTCTATACATATGATAGTCACAATTAGTATCCAACATCTGCTTTTCTTTTATCAAAGTCTCAAAAGACATCCTTAATTTTGATATTTGTTAACGGTGTTGAAATTACTAAAGTGGCAAAATATCCTTCAGGAAAAACGAGTAGCGAAGACCCCTGTTAATTTAAATGTGCACTTGATGCAGAGTGAGCCTGGGGATTTGTGTTTCAGGAGCAGGGACTAGAATGGACGCCTCACACGGTACAGAGTTGCAGCCTGTCATCGTGTCAAGGGATCGAAAAGCTGTAGATTGTCTGACCTTTCAATTACTAGTCCAG
>NC_048221.1:144196722-144264578 GCF_002007445.2 Ailuropoda melanoleuca
GGAAAGTGTTCTGTCTCATACATTCTTGGTGGAATTGTAAACTGGCTTAGCTTTAAGAAAGGGAATTGAGAAATAAACACTGAATATAAAAAGCTCATACTCTTCTGACCAGAAGAGTCAGAGCCAGTGACCCTGGCAAAGGAGAAGAAATTCGCTCCCAACCGTGGAGCCTGTTTATTTCGGCAGCCGTGGAGAGGACTTGTCTGTTTGCCCTCATCTTCTCAGTCTATGGATGAAGACCTGGAGTGGGGGGGTACGTAGAAAAGGACGTAACTTGGAGCTTTCTCATGGCAGAGTCTTGTGAAACGTCGGCTCAGCCAGAATACGGTATGTTGTGCTGGTAAAGTCTGTGGGACGCCTGCACGTGGGGACAGCCGGGGCTCCACAAATGCCCCAAGGCCAGCATTCTGCCTAGGAGCTGTGGGATCTGTCTAGAGAGCTGGCTTTTCTTTTCATTTCTTTTTAAAAGATTTTTATTTATTTATTTGAGAAAGAGAGAAAGAAAGAGAGTGGGGTGAGGGCCAGAGGGAGAAGCAGGCTCCCCGCTGAGCAGGGAGCCCGATGCGGGGCTTGATCCCAGGACCCTGGGATCATGACCTGAGCTGAAGGCAGACGCTCAACCGACTGAGCCCCTAAGGTGCCCCCAGAGCTGGCTTTTCTGAGCAATACACCGAGAGCAAGGATTTCTCCAGATCCTATGTTTTCCATGAAGGGCAACTAATCTGTGGGAAATTATTTGGCAGTTCCATACATTATCCCCAGGATTGGGAACAGGACAGCCTTTCCTGGCTTGGCTGCTGCCCACGGCCTGTCCTTTCGCTGTCCTGGGGGCTCAGGCTGGGTTCACGTGTGCCAAGAGTGTGGTGTCCAGCATCTCCTCAGACCTGGGGCAGCCAGACTGCTCCACCTCCTGGTCCTTCCGTTCTCCCCGGCAGCCGTGCATCTCCGTTGCTGGGGTGGGAGCCCAGGTGTCCCCACCCTGCCTCTCTCCGGTGTTCTGAGCAGTTCACATCCTGACTGGCATTGGTCAGCACCCAGAGATCGGAATCACCAAGGATGTCTGCATGCTCATACATGCTTGGCACGGATGCGAAATCACTCAAGTATTTCCTTGTTTCAAGTTCGAATCCTTGTAGGTAAATAAATAGGCTCAAAAGGGAGCCCTTCTTGAAAGAAGGTCATTAAGATGGTTAAGTCCACGAAAAATAAGTGTGTGTTACTGAAATGCCATGAGAGGCCTTTGTCAAGCTTTAAAACGGAAGGACAGTTGCCCCTGAATTCCTCCACAGATGCACGTGCTCTATTTATCACTAAATAAGTAAAAACAGGTAAATCAGGCCAGTATTTGCCATATAGTTATATAAATATAATACATGGGACATTAAATTACCTACTGTTTAAGTATCAAAATTTATAATTATAATCAATTAAAAAATAGTTATCATTCACTTTTGAATTTGACTGTCTATACATATGATAGTCACAATTAGTATCCAACATCTGCTTTTCTTTTATCAAAGTCTCAAAAGACATCCTTAATTTTGATATTTGTTAACGGTGTTGAAATTACTAAAGTGGCAAAATATCCTTCAGGAAAAACGAGTAGCGAAGACCCCTGTTAATTTAAATGTGCACTTGATGCAGAGTGAGCCTGGGGATTTGTGTTTCAGGAGCAGGGACTAGAATGGACGCCTCACACGGTACAGAGTTGCAGCCTGTCATCGTGTCAAGGGATCGAAAAGCTGTAGATTGTCTGACCTTTCAATTACTAGTCCAGAGAGTTAAGAATCAGACAAACTTAAAGCAGTTTAAGGAACTGATTTAAGGCCAGGTCCACAGGCCAGGTGGTGACCCTTGACTTGGAAATCCTGATTACCAATATGACAGCCTGATAGAGTTGAAGGTTCTAGATATCAAGATGCAAGATGATAGATATCAAAACAAGGGCTGGGAAACATTCCAACCTGTTTTCACGGATGCACGGCCCAGACAACTGTCTTCCTGGGGTCACGCGCTGGTCTGTCTGTCCCCCTGGTGTCCTCTCTTCTGTTTTGGTTGCTAGTTCCTGAAGTGTTGTCCATCCTTTTCCTCTCCTGTGCCTGTCTGTCTGCTTTCTGCTGCGTACCTTGTGCTTTCCAACAGCTTCCAAGGCGCACGGAGGATTTACGGCCCCTCTGTGCTCTTACTCTCCAGTTGTGGAATCTCTATTTGTGGCTTTTATACTCAGGCTGCACTCTGCTTTTTGACCTATTTTCTTAAACAACAGCACCTCTGTTCTGCTCTGGGTTTCCTTACCCTGAGGTCTGACCCCTTGAGGCTGCTTCTCTTGTGTTTCTTTAATTTTTATTTTGTTTGGTCCTGTCCTGGGCTTGCTTACCGACTCCTGACTGAACTCCGTTGAACTGTGTCTAAACCAGAAGCAGGAGTCCTANGTTGAACTGTGTCTAAACCAGAAGCAGGAGTCCTACCCCAGGTTCAGCACCTTGTCTGGCACTTTCCCTGTGGCAGGCATGCTCCCAGGGCAGTGGCAAGGGAGCCAGGCGTGCAGGGTGCTGGCTCGGGGTGCAGGCTTGGGGTCCTCACACCGGCAGGGAGGGTGAGAGGAGACCCACGGGGCTCCTGCGGGGGTCCTGGGCAGGTGGGCTCTGACAGCCCTGTGCTGACCCCAGCAGGAGGCATGTGACCTTGAGACAGTCCCTTATTCCACTGAGACGACCGTGGGGCTGAGGGCTGAGCCCCGAGCAGAGTCCTGCTGGATCATATTTAGTGAGTGTTTCATACGTGCTCAAGATTATTCGTTTCTTTTGGTTGGGTGTTTTAAGTATAGACCGTGAGATTATTGTGTTTAGGTTTCCTATATCTTTGCATATTTTTGCATTAGTGAGCTGTGTTAGTTTCACTTCTAATATATGGACTGAGTAGAATGCATTTACGTATCATTGGTAATTCAACAAATTGTCATCTATCACAATGTTTACACCCAAATTGTTGAACTGGTTTTATTTTTATACCAAAAAATAATTTATGAAAGTAGTAATGCTGTTTTCCCATCTCATGGAGTCATTCAATTTCATTAGTTTTACAAAAAGTCATTGTAATGAAGTTTACAGATGAGAAAATGTAAGTGAGAGAAATTTACAGATAAGGGAAAACTCTATGCATGTCCCTTACCGTGTTTGTTTTTCTGATGAAAACAGAATTTATATACCTTGTGATTCTTACGTGCTGTAATTGTTGGGATGTATCTTGCAGTTCTCACGTCCACGCTAACACACACACACACACACACACACACACTGGTTGCGGGTTACACTTCACGTAAGCTGTCTGTGGAACAGTCACACTCACTCTTTTCCATGTTGGAACGGCAGCTTCCTTACTGCCACGGCAGAGTTCAGTGGCATGAAAGACGGGGTGGACCATGAGGGTGAATATAGCCCTTTATGGAAAAGCTCTGCACACCAATAGAGTATAGAGAGTATATGCACAGTCCTCACTGACAGGCACCCAACATGGACTCTAAGGATGAGCAATCATCCCTGGCAGCCTCCAGCACTCACCGCAGAACCATCCAGAACCCTCCAGAACCCTGCAGCGCTCATTCCAGAACTCTCCAGAACCTTCCCAACCCTCTGGGGCTCTCCCGAATCCTCCATAACTCTCCTGAACACTCCAGATCCCTCTGGAAGGCTCCAGAACTCTCTAGAATCTTCCAGAATCCCTTCCCAGAATCCTCCAGCACACATTCCAGAATCCTCCCAAACCCTTCAGAACCCTCCAGAACCCTCCTGCACTCACTGCGGAACTCTCCAGGAGCCTCTGGAAGGCTGGCATCTATTCTGCGCCCTCTTTCCTTTCAGTAACACTAGAGAGTGGAACAACATTCCTGGTTTTGCCTCCTTCCTTGAATACTGAGGAATTACTAACAAGGGACCCAAAGACTCCACTCCCCGCAGCCTGGACTTACGGCTTTCACTGGACGTGTGTATAGTCACCTTCAATGCATTCGTGTATTTTCATAGGTAATGTATGTCATTAAACACAGTTTTGAACATTGAACACATGGGATAATTCTGTGGGTTTGTGTGACTTGCTTATTCACTCCTTACTTGTGTCATTGCCATTTATCCATGTCGATGAATGCATCTGTCGTTCTGTCCTTTTCACAGCTGGACATGCCCCATCACTCTTAATCACAGTGGGTTCAGAGCCTGGTCGGGGTAAAGACGGGAAGTCCTTACAGGGAATCAGTACTCACAGAGGCAGGGGTGGGCCCAGGACCCAGGCGGGCTGTGAGAGGGGCGCAGGGTGGGGCGGGGCAGGTGCAGAGAGTGGGCATGAAAGCCCGAGCGTCCCGGTGGCTGTTGGATCTTCTGCTGTGCAAGAGGCTAGAAATACCCAGGAAAATATATGAACACTGTCTTCAAATCACAGAAGTCTAACTGACCAGGCCGTGAGTTTGGTTTCACTCCACCGGGAAAAACTGTTCTTAAGAAAAGCGTGGTAACTTTCAGCGCTGCGCCTTGGGGGTTTCCCTCAGGCCGTGCCAGGGAGGCCGGCTTGTGGGCCTGAGCAGTGAGGGCTGGCGCGTGAGCTTCAAGGAGGACAGGAGGGACCGGGCTGCTTGGAGACTTGCCTGAACCAGGAGTAAGAGGACGTGGCAGGCGTGGGCTACAAGGCGAGGGTCCTCCGGAACCACAGGGTGGGCTGCCTGAGGCGGCATGGCCAAGCCGGTGGGGCTGCCTGCTCCTTCACCCGTCCATTCCAGGGGGACGGTCAGTTTAGATTTCAATTATCTGAGTTCAGTTTGCAGTAAAATTTATGTATGCAGTCACGTCTAGACAGTCGTCCTGAGAACTCGGGTCTTACCCACAGGAGATGTGAGCCCTGGATATAAATCGGTGACTCGTCTCAACCACACTGTTTGCAACGAGACGAGTTTTTGTCCCCTGCTTCCTGGCCATGCTCTTGGGTAAGATTTCTCTGGATTGGATGTGAATTCCTTCTGTAAACCCTGGCATTTCATCAACGTTATTCCATCTGGGAAGGCTAGGGCTGGGTGTTATTGATTTAAGAAATGCATTTCTTGTCTGTCAGACAGATTTTTCAGTCTTTGTTTAGAATGTGGAAAAAGGTAACTTCCAGAATATGATACAATGTAATTCATATCAAGGGATCACTGTCTCCAGGCCTTGCCACATGGAAATAAAACACATATATGAGATAGGACGCCTTCGTTGGGAAGATGGAAAATGATTGGGAAGTAAGAAGTTCCAACAGGGGAATTGCTAAGCTTGATCTGAGTATGAGCATGGGGCATTTTTTTAATGTTAGAAATGTGCATTGTTCGTTCTTTCATAATAATAAGACTAGTTGTAACTCCGTGGCTTTCTAATTTGCTTGAGGCTCTGAACGCTCATCTTAAGCCTCCCTGCTAACCGGCGCCCCTGGACGGTGTGAGGACGCTGCAGGGGAGCTCCGGGGATGGCTTGCTGGAGTGAGCGCATCAGTCCCTCCTTGAAGAGGCTGGTGGGTGTAGGAGGAGTGCAGGTCTGGGAGCCTGAGGTGGGCGAGAAAGGCACCCTCCCCCCCAGGAGACCTGTCAGAGCCGGCTGGACACTCCCTGGATCCTGCCCCACCAGGGCTCGTGTCCCCCCCCACCCCCCGCTTAAACTGTGTCTTGTTAGGCTTCCTCAAAAATAGATTCAGTTACATCCATGTCACAGGACTGATAACTAAATGACCTACTCCTGTAGGACCCTGCAGGGACAGGTTTCATACTGCATCGGACGCCAGGAGAGGCACGCAGGACTGCAAACAGTAAAAATAAACACACACATACCTACACCATCGACGTAAGTCCACCTGACCAATGCTATAATAGAGGCCAGTGACGAAATAAAGGAAGGGGCAACCAAAATGCCAGAAAATACAGTGTTGGTTTACTGGGAAAATGTTGTAAATTTCTACTGGACTCTTTTCCATTGCGTTTATTACAGAAATGTTTAAGCGATAAGAGATGCCAGACATTACCGTGGGAGAAGCCATCTGTCGTTTGCTTGGAAGGCATTCACGGGGACACATGCGCACTCCGGATGTTAACCTCTGTGTTCTTCGGACGCTGAGCTGTCGTGCCAAGGAGCTGTCATAGCCGGTTACCGCCCACCAATATTTCCAACGTAGAATTTACTCATCCTCTATACCATGGCCACAGATGATGAACCTGGTTTTAGGAAATGACTGATGAGTGTGAGCTGTTTTTATCGTCTACGTTACCGTGTGCCGATGCCACTGTCCAGAGATAAGCTCTCTTACACAAGTTATTATGTCGCAAACTACAGTGAGTGTCCCCTGAAATGTGCCATACTTCCCGGAATGAAGAAAATGCCCCATTTACAATTGTCACCTGGAATAGCTCTGTATTCTTTAGTATCTCTTACCTTGTAGCTATAATAAGATCATAAAATTTTAATGCAATAGTTATATTGTTCTTATTTTTCTTTTGAAATTCGTACTGACAATAAAACAGTGGGTAGGGATTTTACTCTTTTCCTTAAAGTTTAACAAGCAGAGGAGCCATGGATTATAACCAAAGGGATAAAAGGAGGATTTCACCTTTCAAAAGAAGAAGGATGAAATTACTGCCTGGGGTGGCGTGATAATGAGACACTTCCAGGAGCCACACACCTCCCGTCCCCGCAGAGCAGCTCACCAGCTGCCCAGCCAGCCCTGGAAGAAAGTCCGGGGAGGGGCGTAGGCACAGGCTCCTTCTGTGTCAGCAGGGAAGACCAGGGCCTGCCCTGGATCTGCTTCTGACCCCCTTTTGGGGGAGGCCGGGGCACCCCGTGGAGCGGTGACAATGCAGGGCAGGGGTCTGTTGGGGGGCTTCCTCACTCCCCTGCCCCTCCCATGGACGAGCAGGGACGGGGACCCGTTGGTATGGTTACGGCCAGGGTAGGCAACGCAAGTCTTTGGGGCCATCCAGTGCTGGAAGCCAGGAGAGGCACACATGCGGAGAGCCAGACACAGTGGGACTTGGGGGGTGTCAGCCAGCTCGGGGGATCCCCGCCTGGCCCCCATTCTGGTGGCATCATGCTGAGCGGGGAGTGCTCTGCTGCTCCCCGTCAGCTCCTGCAGGTGACTGGTGGCCAGGACGTGATTCCACAAAGGCCAGGCCACCGTCCTGTCTGTGTGTCCACAGAGAAGAGGCAACGGGGCCGGGGGGGGGCGATCAGGATTTGGGTGCACACGCCATGTTGGAGGTGTTCGGATCTGTCAATGGGTTAACCTGGGAGAGGCCTGTGTCAGTGAGGCCCAGCTCCGCTGGGGCCAGGGGCACCCCTCCACCCGTGCATCNAGGCAACGGGGCCGGGGGGGGCGATCAGGATTTGGGTGCACACGCCATGTTGGAGGTGTTCGGACCTGTCAATGGGCTAACCTGGGAGAGGCCTGTGTCAGTGAGGCCCAGCTCCGCTGGGGCCAGGGGCACCCCTCCACCCGTGCATCTGGCAGTTCTGGGGTGTCCGCAGTGGGCGAGACGCTGTCAGTGTGTTGACAAGCCTGGGCGGTGGTCAGTAAAGCCTCGAGAGCATTCGAGCGAGCCCGTCCTGAGCTAGTGGCTGTGGGAGTCCAGGAGGGTGTGGCCTGTGCTGGACGTGACCACTTTCTCCAGGTCAGGACTGTGGGCAGCAATCCGCGTGGTATGGAGAGCAGCTGAGGGCCTGGCCCTGAGTCATACAGGGACAGGAGGTACAGACCCCAGGCGCCTCACCCTGTTGCTCCCCTGCCCCCTGGCACAAGTCACCGTGGCCACGGGGGTCGGCACTGGGGACATCACTGTCCCCATTCAGAAGAGCCCCAAGTCAGGTGGATCCAGGCAGGGTGGAGGTCCTCACGGGGGCTGACTTAGGGCGACCTGGAGGCCATTCCCACCAGCCCCCAGACCCAGAGCGGGGCTGCCTGACACCCCAGAAGTATGGCAGTGGCTTGGGGGTAGGACACGATGGCCTATGGCGGCCTGCTTGGAGTCGCAGCCTGAGAACGAGCCCACAGGTTGGCGAGGCTGGTGTGTATGACAGGCTGCTTTCAGGCCCTGGACACCAGGCAGGGGCCTGCCACCTGGAGGCTAGCTCTGGCTGCCACTCACTGCACTCCCGGAGAGCACTGGAGGGGGCCAAGCTCTGGTCCTGTGGGGCAGCGCATGGACCCCAGGAGGCAGCCCCAGGAATTCTGGGGACCGCCTAGGCTAGCGGCTCTCCACGATTCCCCCAAGCACAGAGCAGGGAGAGAGCATGTCCACACAGAGCCGTCCAGCAGAGTAAAAGAGCCAGGCCCCTCCCCAGCTCTGGACTCAGCACAGCTCCCTGACCAGAGGCTTCCAGGAAGGGCTGGCGGCGTCATCCGCAGGAATATAGACGCAGCCGCTTAACGGAGCGCCAGCAAACCGAGCCCAACAGCGCGTGAACGGGGTAATTCACCCATTTGACATTCAAGTTAAATTAACGGAACGCACAGTACTAACAGGTTATGAAGATACACCACGCGATCCTCGCCATCGATGCGGAAAAACATGTGATGAAATTAAACCGAAGCCCCTCAGCAGACAAGGGAGAGAAGGGAAGCCCTGCCTGCGAGGGGCTTCAGGAAGAGCTGGCTGGTCGGTGCCGATGAGGAAGGACATGTGCTCTCGGGATGGGGCGTCGCATCGGGGCAGCCACGCGGGGCGAGAGGCCCGGACGACCTGGTGCGTTCAGCGGGAGCGCAGGGTAGACCCGCACCACATAAAACAAGCTGATTTCTGTACGGTGGCGCCAACGGTTGGAAACCGTGGAAGCCGCGCCTCCCCGAGAGTGCCCAAATGTGAGGTGTCAGGTGAGGGCTGCGTCCGCGTCGGCGGGGGCCCGGCGGCCCGGCCACGGCTGGGAGCCTGCAGGGGCCTGTTCCGCACACAGCAGTGCTGACCCCCCACCGGAGGGCAGGCCCCTGCTCGTGAATTTGCTGCACAAGCGTGTCTCCCGCCTGAGCCCACGACCGCCGTGAGCAGCCCGCGGCCGGCCTTCTAGGCGCACCTGCGCTGACACGGTGCCTGGAGCTGCCGCGTCCCAGGGGCCGCAAGAGACCGTCCAGCGCCCGCGCTCTGGGGCAGCTACTCCTGTGTCACGAGTGGCTTTTGGATTTCCACTCATTGCGGATCCGATTTCCTGAACGTCTCTGCTGTTACTTACAGTCCGCAGAGCACACGCCTGTGCGCCTTCACGCGGTTGTCAGACCTAGTTGTTATTCCAGAAAAAAGAAACTAGTTTCAAGTTAAGAACTAAAAATAATGACGCAATTTAAAACTTGGACACGACTCTAAGGTTGAGGGTGAAAAGATCAACAGTAAAATGTGAGACTAAATAAATCACGAGTTTCCTTCCCTCGTTCACTGCGTTGAGCATAGTAAGGTATTTGGATTGGAATAGAGCTGAGAACTGACGATCCGGGAACGTTTGTCGTCCTGCAGATGCCCGGCTTGGAGCGCTGCCCCAAGCACCTGCACATTTAATAACAAGGAGGGGATGTTAGCTGGAATTAAAATGTACTTTCGCCCTTGATGGTGGATCTGCAGCCTCACGAGAGACAAGCCCACGAGAGACGAGCCCACGAGAGATGAGCCCACCACGCCTCATTACAGCGCAGGTGCTGACTCAGAAGCTGGTAATTAAAGCTTACCGGGTGTTACAGCAATTATCTCTTTCGTAGATTGTTTTTAATTCACTCTGCCACTTCTGAATAATGAAAGGGCTTTAAAACCTAGTGAATAATCAGACATTGTGAAATCAGAGGTGAGCCCACAATTCTTGGTTTGATTCATGCTAAATATTCATTTCATGTCGACCAGATTCCTAAGTCAAATGCATTTGCTGTCAGAATTTTTAGGAACAATAACCAAAAAAAAGGGCTTTCCTTCCTCCAAATGCATTGGGTTTTCTCAAGCACAGTGAAGCACAGAGTCGGGAAGGCATTACCCATTAATTAGCTGATTAAGACAAAATGCCTTCTTTTGAGAAGAAAATGCCCTGCACTGGCTGCAGAAACATGATTTCTTCCCTGGAAGTTCTGGTAAATTCCACCCGCATGTCCATCAGCGTGAGGAGCGAGAAGTGATTTTATTGATTCCACACCAGGGAGCCGAGGGCAGGATGCGCCTGGCCGAAGCCCTGACTGACGGGCGCGAGCCTGAGGTGGTGTTGACCGCGGCCGAGTCCTCGGCGTCCCTGGCACTTGCGCCCCACCGAACCCAGCTCTCAGGAACCCCCACGTCCGCAGTGTAACTACCCAGCTCTCTGAAGCACAAAGTGACCACGTCCCTCCCTGGATCCTGTGTGGAGGTGCGTCGACTTCAATTTGCTAAATGATATTTCATTTACTATTAGAACAAAGAAAAAGATGGGATCATATATTTCCCCTCTTTCATGCTGTTTTTCCCAACATTTCATACTGTTTTTCTTCCTTCTTTATGACCCATTTCTCCTCTTCTGTTGATATAATCTGAGGTTTGAATGTTGATATTTGCTACAAAATAATTATGGATGACATATCTTCTGCAGCATGAAATATTTGTGACATTTTCTTTCAGTTTTAAATTACATTTAATCTAACCTATTAGATTTAATGCAATTTTTGACTTATCTTGAAACTCACTCTTTCGATTTGCAGCATGAATATCCTATTAATGTGTTCCTATGTACCCTTCAACTCCTGTGTCCTAGAATGTACCTTGAAGAATTTTTCCTTGAAAAAAATACGTAGATAGAGCATACTTTGAAACCTTTCTAAAACTGAGAGTCTTTCTATTATATGTACACATGACCCATGCCAACATTTGACAAAGGGTCGTAAAGCTTAGCATGCGGAAAAATTCTTTGAGGGAATTGTGTACGTGCAGGTCTGAGTTCCACTTGGAAGCTGATGGGGAGTTGGACACGTTCAGAACGTAGCTCAGCCAGTTTGGATTCAAAGTGTCTCTTCCTTAGAAAATTGCCTTCCCAGGGTCCGGGGCGCTTCCCAGCTGGATGGCCCCAAAGTTAGGTAGATTCTGACCGCGAATCTTTACAAAGACATCCGCCTGCCTGCCTCTAAAGAAATTGCTATCTTCTTCTGGTGCAGCTGAGTCGGGAGCTTGACTTCACATGCCACCATTTACTGACCATGAAAACTTGGGGAAATTGCTGTAACTTGCCAAGTGGAGTGTAAGAAAAGTAATACCCACAGTCAGGTGGTTCCAGGATGGAGAGAGCTCAGCAGCTTTTCTGGCACGAAGAAGCTTCTCACTGAGTTGTGCTGGTTACATTACCTTCGCCGCGGACTCGGAAGTCTGATGGGCCAACTGCACATGGAAGAGCAGGCGTGGAGTGGAAGGGCCGGTGTTAGTGGAAGGGCAGGTGTTGGTGGAAGGGCAGGTGTTCTGTGAAAGGGCAGGTGTTAGTGGAAGGGCAGGTCTGAGAGGAAGAGAAGGTGTGAGGGGAAGAGCTGCCATTAGGACTGGCACAAGGCAAAAAGCTGAAGAGGACGAGGTTTGAGACACAAATACTTGGCTTCCCCTCAGCGTGCATTTGCTGCCGAGATTAACCAGTCACTCCTTCCACCTTAACCTGGAGGAGGCTTAAAGTGCCTTATTAATGTCACACAGATCGCTGCCCGTCCCTGGAGCTGGCACAGCTGGCTTAGCCATGGTGTTTGGTATTCTTTACGCTAAATTCAGGAAATTCAGACATCTTATGATTGCGGTGCTAAGAAACTGAAGTCAGCACACTTCGTGGCTCCTAACACGCATTCGGAAGTGTTGTCAGTGGGTGAAACCTGAACTGGGTTGTTTTGTGCCCACACCACTTTGCGTGGGATTTCCCCTCTCTGCTGTGCAGTGGGATGCCATCCACTGCTCCCTGCCCCGGTTCCCTTCCGTGATGGCGTGGGATACTGTGTGTATCTAACTAGGTGCTTTACGGGTTCCAGGCAGAGGACCCGCGGCTTCTGCCCCGGAGACACACAGATCTCACAGACTTAGCCGATCCATCCCTTTCCTTCTAGAAAGGTGCTGCCCAGAAAATGGAATTCAAGGGCATATCACTCCTGATGTGTTAATTCTCTTTTTCAAAGTAATTGCTGCCACACACATTAACGAAGTAGAAATGGTACAAATCAGCTGCTGAGAATCAATCCCGGGGGCCGGCCTGGAGTGAGGCAGGGCCGGGTCCCGAGCTCGACTGGTGCTGGAGGCAGAGGACGGTCCCTGCGATGTGGAATCCAGCTCCGACCCTGGGTTTCTCTGCTGTGTCTTCCCGGACCCTTCTCTCCCACGTGGCTCTGACTTCAGTTGTCCACGGGGTCAAGGCTGAGCTTGAGGAAATGTGTTGACAGCTCCTGCCCTGGGTTCGCTAAGCTGCTCTTGTCTGCGGCTGGGGTAGACAGGGTCCCGGGAGGTGTGCAGGGCTCTGGCTCCTCATCGGGGGGCCCTGCGGTTCTCCACCCGCCCTGTGCAGGAAGCCTATCTCATGGCCTGCCCCGGCCTTGCCCCATCCAGACACACTCTTTCATGTTCATGCATAATCCTGTGTTCAGCCCAACCTCCTGACTGTTCCAGGAATAGGAGTATTGACTTGCCTCAAATTAAATATTTAAATAGTGGACACACGATTTTCATGGATAATTTTTCGTATGAGACTATTAAGTAGTCAATCAAACTGATTCAACTGAAAGATGATTGTGTAACTGGCGAGCCGCGAGGCACCTGAGACGGCGCCGTGAGGGTGCGCGAACGCCGGCGTCTCAGGGTCCCTGGGCGGCAACGGCTTCCTGGAGCACGGAGCTCAGAGCCTGCAGGGAGCACTTCCGACCCTCGGGGCTGGACGGCGATCCCGCTGGCTGGCCCGGAGTGGAAGGGGCTTCAGCAGACCGACGCTCCTGGACAAAGGTCTAGTTTGCGGGGAGTCAGATGCTGGTTTACCAGCCTGCGCGGAGGAGAGACACCGAGCTGGGCAGGTGTCCTGTGCGGAGAACCCTCTCTAGGGCCCAAACTGTTTACTCACTGATCATTCCTCGTTCATCAGACGTTTATGCAACATGCCCGTGCGTGGGCGTATGTCCTGAACAAGACAGAGAAGCTTCCCTTCATAAGTCCAGGAGGAGAGATAAGCCCTTGGTAAAGGAAGAATCCGCCCACGTCCTGGGGCTGCCCCGGGAGGAAGCACCATCAGCACTGTGGGGTCAGGGAGGCCCGGTCGGTGGGCGTGCAGCGGTGGCGGGGCCAGGCATGGGGCTGAACCAGGTGGGCCCGGAGGGGAGGCTGCGGGCGGGTGCCAGGCCCAAGGCAGCCCGGCCCCACCATGCTGACTGTGCTTTGAGCAGAGTGAGAGACTATGGGAGGTTTCCGTTTGAGGGTGGGGGTGACGTACTCAGACCCACTTAATGGACCAAATCTTCAATTGTAAGCTTGTACGTGAGGCTCGCCACTGGAACAAAAGAAATCGTCTCCAGACATACACTGAATCAGAGGTGACTGTGAAGAGTTTGGGTAGACAGACATCTGAATCTCCGAATCGGGGCAGTTCTGCAGACCCGACTTCTCTCCGTCCCGCCCGGGACACCTGCTCTCAGGTACTAGTGGAGAATATCAGCTACAAACACGTTTTTAAACCCAGAATGTAATGAAAACAATAGAATTGAATAAATAAAAGTAACAGATTACACAATGCACATATGCATATATAATTTACGTAGGGTAATGCAAGTTCAGAGCTACAGGTGATCACGGCGCAAAGGCAGACGTGTGTCTGCAGCTGAGACTCACTTCTGGTCTCTCCAGAGCGAAAGCCAGCGCTTGCCCACACCTCGCCCAGCAGCTCATGGCTTGAGTTCCCCACCAAAGACACAAAGCCTCTGTCTTCAAGGCCATCTGTCTGTCCGTCCGTCAGTCACTGTTGGTCACCTGTCTCCCTGACATACACATCTGTCTGTCTGTCCAGAGTGTGAGCTCCAACAGGCGGAGACTGCTTTGTTCCTTTTGTTTTCCTGGGCTTAAGGAATGCCAGGAAGGCTTGTGGAAAGATGACAAATAATTACTTTATTGATAATAAAATACATACACTGCATGGGGAGGCCCAGCACAGCATGAAGTGGAGAGATCTTGGGGGCTTTTCATGGAAAGTCTGTTTTTATCTGCTCCTCTCCAGGTAGGAGAGGAGGCATTTCCACCTGGGGTTACGGGATGACCGAGCACAGATGTCTGACCCTGGATGGGATGCACCCCGTTGACTGGGGGTGTCTGCTCATCACCCCGGGCAGATGTGACAGGTGCCGGGGAGCAGAGCAGGGCTGTGGGAGGCAGGCTTTGTGGCAACAGGAGGCTGGGGCCTCTGGTTCTGCAGGAGGACATGGGTGGCTCATGTGAATGATTTGGGGGGCTGGCAGGGAGCTGAGGCTGAGACTGAGGAAAGCAGTCCGTGCCCCTGGTCCCCAGGATGGAAAGGTTGCTTGTCTGGGGGCTCTTCTCTGTGGGGACGGGTGGGGACACCTCCTCCTGGTTTCCCCAGATGCCAGGCTCACGTGGTATCGAGCCCTGATTTCAGGTTGTGTTCCTGCCACACTGAGGGTTAGTCTATACAGCCTTCCTCCTGAGGTTTGCTTCAAGACCCACCGGTTCTGCATGCCTTGGCGTTCGTGGAGTCCTCTGGTCCAGGCTGGAGCTTTGGAGCTTCGGGGAGGAGGCAGCCATCAGTGGTTGAGCAAGGGTGCTCAGAGAGGGCCTCATGGAGACTGTGAACAGAGGCCTGCATGTACTCAGGCAAGAGGGAGAACAGGTGCAAAGGCCCCGTGACCAGAAAGAGACCGCAGTGCTCGGGGACCAGACAGGAGGCCGCTGGGGCCGGCATGGAGGGGAGGGGCAGGAGGCTGCGGGCCGTGGGAAGGGGGGGAAAGCCATGTTGTACACACATTCACTCTCCTTTTCTTTACTTTACTCACCCTTAAAACACGTTTTTCCCTATTTCTTTGCATCCCGGTCCTTGGGAACCTCGTGTTCATGGGGTCCCGTGGATCCCTGCCATTCTGAGCCACACACGCTCATTTCTTGCTCCAGTCCCGCCACATCCGAGGCAGGGAAGGGCCGTCTGCTCCCTGCCACTGCTTGCACCCCTGCCCTGCCTCTTCTGCCACACCCTTCCCCAGACCAGACAGCCGGCAAACCCTAAGGTGGCAGCAGGGATAGGGTTCTATAGATTAGAAACAATTTTCCTTTCCTTTTTAAAAAGATTTTATTTATTTATTTATTTATTTGATAGAGAGAGAGAGAGCCTGAGCGAGGGGAAGAGCAGAGGGAGAGGGAGAGAACCCCAAGCAGACTCCCCGCTGAGCAGGGAGCCCAATGCAGGGCTCGATCCCAGGACCCTGAAATCATGACCTGAGCTGAAACCAAGAGTCGAACGGTTAACTGACTGAGCCACCCAGGCACCCCTGGAAACAGTTTTCATTAGAAATGCATGTGTTCATTTTGGGAATAATCTCTGGAACTCTCTACACTGTGTAACTCCGTAAACTATGATTTTATCTGTCTCTAAAAATTAGATAATTTATTGTTTTTCTTAATTAATATATTTATAACTTTTTCCCCATAAGGGATAGATATTTTATCTGTAAATCGATTCAATTAAGTGCATTAAAGCATGTTATTAAAATTCCACCCCAACATCCTTTTACAAGGACTTTTGTGCCCCTGAACCTCAGCTCACTGCAGCTAGCTAACACCTGCTTACAGGAGCTGACAGCTAAGTGTTCCGTGTTTCTGCTAAACAGAGGTACTTAAGAAATGGAATTATAGGAGCACCTGGGTGGCTCAGTCAGTGAAGTGTCCAACTCTTGGATTCAGCTCAGGTCATGATCTCAGGGGTGAGAGATCAAGCCCCCTATTGGGCTTCACACTCAGCACAGACTCTGCCTGAAATTCTTTCCCTCTGGCCCTTCCCCAAGTGCTCCCCCACAAATAAATTAATAAATCTTTAAAATAAAGGGGAAAATTAAATTATTTGATTTACACTAAAAACAAAGATTGTAAATATTCCAAACTCCTCCCATCCTCACTGGTCACTACACTTACTATTACCCTAGTTCCAAGGTCACCCACGGTGTGCACCTGCCTGGCGAGGGTTGTTCGGTGAGGGGCCGGCACACATCCTCCTGCTGGGAAGTCGTCGCTCACACCAGCAGCTTGCAACAGGCCCTGGGGGTGCATTCCGCACGCGCTGTAGCTCAGAGCCCGACTGACCGCTTTGTTCACCCGCTTGGCTCATTAAAGTCATGGGGAAAAGTCTCGCTAATGCACATCGGGCTTAGAAATGAGTCATGGTTTTAGCTATTTCATGAAATAGCGTGAAACACGGAGGAAATACCTTTCACTTTTTGGAATCTCTTATCCGATCAGCAAAGAAGACCATCAGTAAAGCCCCAGAAGCCACAGTTTGAGTGTCATTTGTATGAGAACGAGAAATAGTTTACGGGCAGATCACACATCAGACTTCGTATTATTAACTGGACATGGTATCTGGGTGGCTCAGTAGGTTGAGCGTCTGTCTTCAGCTCAGGGCATGATCCCAGGGTCCTATAATCGAGTCCCACATTGGACTCACTGCTCACTGGGGAGCCTGCTTCTCCCTCTCCCACTGCTGCTCCCCCTGCTCGTGCTCTCTCTCCCTCTCTCTGTCAAATAAATAAATAAATCATTAAAAAATAATAATTTACTGGGCAAAAAGTTAGTGGATTGAGTTCAACTTCATTTGTCAAATCGTGGTTAAATTTAAACACTAGGTGGGCTAAGGACAAGACAGTGCAACAAAAATCAAAAAAGCTCTCTGTGGGGACCGATTAGCCATTGGCATCTGCAAAATCCACTCACAGTTTACAATTCATCGTTAGTCACTTGCGTGCTGTACACGTCTATGTTACACGTAGACGCACATAATTCGTCTCTGAGCAAAGCCACAGATATACTTCGAACGTTTGACAGCAAACCTCTGCCAGGCTCTGCCCTGACTCTGGCAGTGATGGCAGGGGTGACACCAGGGGCGAGGGGGCCTGGCTGGGACGATGGGGCAGTGGCCTGACCAGGGCAGGATCCCAAATTCCAGGCTGGGAGTAGACCAAATGCTCCCACAGCTAAACCAGAGCTAATGTTGCAAGAACTGTGTCCCAAAGATCTGGGACAGGATGAAAAGCTCACTTGCCCCAGTCTCTGGATAGGATCCTTGTTGGTGTTTTCATTTCCTGTCCTTACACGTAGGGATATGGAATTAGAGCTCTCCTCTTCCGTCCCCTCCCTGCTGTGCTCCGGCCACATAACCAGGGTTCCAGAATCCTCACTCCAGGATCTAACTCACCTTTTAAAACTGAGGCCAATCCACTTCCGAAATGCAGACTCACCCATCTGGTCCTTCACTGGCCAAGCACCCAGCCCTTCCGTCGAGGTTTTATGTCATGGCTTCTGAATCCTGGCTTTTGTTTTTCGTTTTTTTTTTTTTTTCCCTCTGTAACTGGGATTCTGTGTAGTTTTCTGAGAACCCAGGCTCCCCATCACGGATTCCCCCCATGTTGGCGGACGGCCCATCCTCATGGTGGTGGCTTTCGTGCACTTTCTCAGCCCCACCCGTGTCCTCAGGAGCAGGGGGTGGTCCGGGGGTGAATGGGTGCCTGAGCCTCGACTCCTCACCTGCAGAGAGACGATGCTGACAAAGCCACCCCAGTTCTGCTCCCGTTCCTTTCGTTGGTGAGAATGACGTGAGGGAAGATGTGAGTCTGGTGAAGGCGGGGTTCACGTGAGGCCTTGGCTAAGAAAGCGCGAACCTCCTTTCCTACTTCCCCGCACCTGCTCTTCACTTCCAGTTCCCAACGAGGCCCGTGTGGCTGGTGCCCTGTACTGACCACCGGTCAGAGGTGGCCGATGCCGCCGACCTAGGGAATCAGGTGGGAAGCCCCCGGCAGCTCATTCTGAAACCTCTGGTCGGTCATATGAGTCCTGGGTCCGCGTTGCCGTTGGAGAGGAGGAGCGCGCATTTCCTGCTCCGGCAGCAGATAGCTGAGTCGATGAGAAGCCGCCAGCACGGCCCCCGCGGCCCCTCATTCACACCCTGCTCACGACTGCCTCCGTCCACTCAGTAAATAACATCTTCTGCCGGAACACACGAGCACACAAGTCATAGAGTAGCGGGAGCCTGGAGCCTGCGTCAGGGGCGTGAGGCCGGTCTCTGCCCCGCGTGGAAGCCGCGGCTCTGAGCACAGCCGTCCAGAGCTGCAGGCCGCTCACCCGGCTGGTGGTCACACGCCCCCGCAGGTGGTCATCGCCACTCCCGGTCCAGAGGGGAGGGCTCTGTGCGGAGCGGGCAGGTGACCTCCGCCGGGCCCCCGGTGGGGAGTGGAACCCAGGCAGGGGGGGTTCAGAGCCTCCCCTCCATCCGCTGAGCGGTCCGAGCTCTCCTTCCTCCTCCCAGGGCCGGGGACGAGAGCCGGCCGCCTCGGAGGAAGAGCCGGGGAGAGGACGAGCGCAGAGGCCACACGGCTGCCGTGGAGAAAGCTCTCACCTCGCTGTGTGGCTGGGACTTTCTGAGCAAAGAAATCTGGGAGCTGGGCCGGGAGCAAAGCCAGGGGCTGGAAGGTGCTTAGAGCCTGAAGGACCTTGTTAAACCTTCAGGAGGTCATGACCCCGGGCTCCGAGCTGAGATCCACATCTCCCTCCCGCTGGAGATGATCGATCCCCTCCAGAGGGTGAGCGCTCAGGCTCCGCCTTCTCTGTCCCGGAGAACATGCTCATGGTGGCCTGCAAGGCGGTCCCTCCCGCCGAGGAGGCCGTGCCCCATGAGCCGCCGCATCCAGGCCTCCGGTCACTGCGCTGCTCCAGACAGGCGAGGCCGAGGGAGCAGTCCCAGCTCTTCTCCGCTCAGAGAACTCCCGTGTCCAGCATGGTATCAAAGCTGACGGCTGACCCTCCGGGCTGAGGTGAGCAGTAAACGAAATACTGTGTGGGAACCACTCCTGGCTCACAGCAGAGAGTAAGGGTTCACATGGCGTGGCCACGGTTATGTTCTTGGGATAGGAAGACAGCGGTGGCCTGTCCCACATCCTCGCTCAGGAAGTGCCGATGCTAACGTCGCTCAGACCGCGGGGTCTGCGCAGCACCCACCCACCATCCCGCGAGCACCCACCGCCCCGCGAGCACCCACCACCCCACGCGCCCCGTCCTTCCTGAGGACACGTGTGGCCCCACAGCCGCGCTCCGAGGCGCTCTGCTCCCAGGGCTCCTCTCTGTGGTCTCCTTGCTGTTCCCACCCACCGATCTGGAAGGGGATGAACCAGACGGGCACCGTCCCAGATGGTGCAGGCTGGCCCCTGAGTCGCCCCAGGGGTGGCCAGCCATCCCCGCCCCGACCTGTCTTGGGACAGTGGCTTTGGATTTCCACTGTGCCGCCCCCCATACTGAGTATTTCCAAGAACAAACATAGTTCCCGTAACTCACGTTCTTTCCTCCGCCTTCCGGCAACTCTCCAGCTGCGGCTGCCACAGTGGACAGAGAGTCACCGCAGCATGAAATGTCGGGGCAGGTAGGGAGACCCTTCGGAGGGGTGCGCGAGCAGGAGCCGAGAACCGCCACCGCGCTCTGCCCTGCCGTCCGCTCGTCCCCCAGACAGGACTTAGAATACGACGTTGAAACGTGAGCAACGCGGCTTCTCTCGCCAGACGCTGCAGGGTGCCGCGGTCCCAGTCGTCTCTGCCTCTCCGCGTCCTGGCCGGTGGTGCTGGTGCGCTCGGGGCCTTCAGTTCACACCAGGCTCTCACTCTGCCAGGGGCCCGATGAGGCCGTTTCACTTCCTTTTCATAACAACTTTGTGGTGAAGTGCTTCTCATACGCTCCTGGTTCTGGGGATGGACTGTCACAGTTGGGTAAGTTGCCGACTGAGGGGAGCGGGTGGCAAGAATCCGCAGTCTTACCCCTTACACTAAACACCTCCTGTGGTGGCCAGTGTCTCGGAGTAATTAGTGACAAAAAGGGGGCGGATGTGACGCTTGGACACACGTCACCACTTTCAGAACCGACTACTCCGTAAGCGAATCTTGCTCTCGTCCTCGTGCAACTAGAGATAACAATTCCTGCCTTAAATTCTTCACTGGAAAATTGTGGAAAACCAAATAAAATGACGTACGTGACAGTGCCTGAAGGGTGCAGTTCTCGAGGAGACGTGACAATCAATCCCATTGCTGTACCCACTGCGGGGCGTCCAGAGCCAGCTCGGGACCGCGTGTGGGGCTGCCTCGGAGGGGTCTGAGCTGGAGACGAGGTCTGGAGGTGAAACTTACAGTTCTCCTTTTGCATGTATTTGCTTGGTGAATTTTGAGACCCCTGGTTTCAGCTGCTGGATGTAGACAGACAGAATAAGGTGCATTTGAGTCATGAGTGCAGAGCAAAGGGGGCTTCCTGAGGCTATGCCGTCACATGGAGACCATCATTCTGGAACGGTTAAGGACCGCGCCCTCACTGCCGATTGCATTCCCTTAGTTATTTTAAGAACATGGCTTTTAAAATACCTTTGTACATACTCACACGCCATCTGGGAACAGAGAGCCACTTTGATAGCTCTTCAAAACATAAATGATCCCCTAGGCACAGCGTGCTGAATGGAGCACGGAGACATGCTCGTCCGCTCGGCACAGACGCCGTAAGATTGCACCGTTACAAAGCATGGGCCTCGGGGAAGAGTGGTCACCGGCAAAAACATGGGGGCTGTGGTTTCCCAGTGCCTGGACTGGGTCCTGATGTGAGTTTTGCATTTGCTCACTTACTTTCCCTCACAGCAATCCTGTGGGGTAGATAAGTTCTTCTCTAAATTCAACACTACTCAAGTGAGAAACATTAATTTGCAAGGTCTTTCAGCCAACAGTCGGCTGTGAGTCAACCTCCATTGGCTTCTCTCTACAGAATGCAGTGCTCTGTACATGGAGTAGATGGGGATGCCATAATTCTAGTTAGCCAGCATACGGACCCTTGTGGAGGAGAAACACCTGGTCTACAGATGGCTGGAGTCCCCTCACAAGTATGCAAGAGAGAGACGCAAGCACAGCTCACAATAGGGCAGCCCCAGGCTGAGACTAGCCAGCGTTCCTTCAGCAAAGAGACAATACCTGCTCAGGGGACGGGACAGAGTCAGGGGACACAGAAACAGAGCTCCTGACTGTACTGGTAACTGAAGAACTCAGGTTGCTGCCGTCACCCATTCCTATAGAATCGGAAATAATTTCAAAATGCACTAAAACTTTCGCTGAGATTATCCTTCTGATGAGTTTGGACTTCTTTCAAAATATCCTACATCTCCATTATGCACAGAAATGTAGTATGCAGAGAGAAGGGGGCTCCATTCTACCATCAGACAGATGAACCAATTGTTATGGCCTAAATTGTGTCTCCCCAAAAGATATTGGCGTCTTGACAGCCCCCCCCTCCACACTTGTGAATGTGACCTTCTTTGGACAGAGGACCTTTGCATGTGTCATCAGTTAAGACGAAGCCACGAGGGCGGCCCTAATCCGTGTGGCCGTGTCCTTATAAAAAGGGAAACGTGCACACAGAGTGGGAGAGAATGTGGATTGGAGTCATGTTGCCACAAGTCAAGGAACGCGAAGGTTGCTACGAACACGCAGAACCTGGCAAGTCACCAGAGCAGGTTATCCCTCAAAGACTCCATGGAGCCAACCCTGCGGATTTCCTGACTGTGGACCTCCACCCTCCAGCAACGTGGGAGAAGAGATTTCTGTGGCTTATGACACCGGCTCATGGCAGCCCTGGCACACGTTAACACACAGATCAAGACGATTTATTGAATCAACACAACAGGGACCCACAGCGTTCCAGGATGGATCCGTCTTCCAGCGAGTCGTTGACCCAACGTACCCAAGTACCAGAATGAGGAGTTTCACTGGGTTTGGGGCATCTTAATTCAGATCCCACTCCATGGGTAATCTCGACATAGAAGCAGAATTATGAACCCTGATCCTGTCACCCAGACGCCCCAAGTGTGACTCTTTCCTAAAAATCAGCATCAAGTGAATACTTGCAGCTTTTCCTGGAAGTTTCCTACTTTTGAGGAACTGCCTAACTCACAAGCCCACTTCCATGATTTTATATTATTTGTGTAAAATCTCTTTATATTAAACAAAATTTTGACTTTATTTTGTTAAAAAAAAAAAAGCTGAAGACCAACGTGCTCCCAAATGTCTTCAAACATTGGCTTACCCTCCTGGCTGGTTTCATCTACCTGAACCCCTCAAACGTGGTCGCGAAGCATGAACGCGGCTTCACCTGCCTGACGGTGGCGAACCGACCGCCCCACTTGTGCAGTTGCTGTTTGACGGTAAGTGTCGTTTCTGTATTTGATTTAACGCTGTGCAGCTGGTGACGTTCCCACAGTCATTATCTAGTCCCTGAATCTCCACCCCGACACATGTCAGCTGTTGGCTTAGCTGATCCATCGTCTTGAGAAGCGAGCCTCTCACCGTGTCTGACCCCAGTACGAGGCAGCGTGGCCGGCCGTGAGCCTTGAGACGGATGGCTGGTTTGTACGCGGCATCAGCTAGTGTGTTTCTGCGTACATTCAGGCGGAGCGGGCGTCTCCCCCTGGGGCCACTGCAGAGCCCCCACCTGTCCTCACCGGACCTCCGGTGCGCCGTCCCCCAGACCCGGAGCAGGAAACCGCAGAGTCTGACATATGTGTGTCCACGTGCTCACAAATGACACATCTGGCTATCGAAAGGGACCGTGAATAAGAGTAAAGATACTGAGTTTCGCCAGCAATGCTCGTCTCAGGGACGGGGAGCGTGTGACTGGCACGATGCTCGCACCTGGGGCTGGTGTGTAGTACGAGCGCAGGGCGTGAGCACGGCTAGTGTTCCTGAACGCACTCACAGCTCCGGACACGACACCGGCGTGTGCGGAGACGGCTTCGGCCATGTGGTCAGGGCACGGTGGTGATCACAGGTCTTCGCCCATGGCTCCAGGAAGCATCTAGAGCGGCCTCCATGCCCGCCACCCTGGGACTGCCTCACGGCAGGCGAGCTGCCAGTTCATACACTCCCCTGGGTCGTGAAGCTGCTGTCGGAGCCTTTCCCAAAGTCCTTGCTGAAATCCAGAGACACTCTGTGAGTGGCTTCCGCGTCCCTTGTTTTAACCCTGTGCTGGTCGCTGGAGGCTTGCACGGCCCCTTCCCAGAGTGTGTGGGTGGGAGCAACACACGTGTCTGATATGGAAGCTGGAATGACCCGGCCAAGTAGGGAAGCCTTTTCTCTGAGGCCCGGAATGTGAGTGCTGGGGCCTGTAACAGAGAAGGACATCACTGAGGGCCGAAGTGCTCGAGGGAAGCAATTGGATATAGCAGAAGGTGAATTTGGTCTTAGAGGAAAACAGGACTTGGGAAAGGGGAAGGGAAATGTCCTCCTAGGAGAGGGCAGCCATGTAGCCATGATGATTTGCTGGTCCCTGAGGCACAGAGCCTTGAAGACGACCTGCAGGGAACTGGGTCAGAAATAGGGAAGAGCCAGGAGACAGGAGCTATGCATGTTCTCAGAACGAGGCAAAGCCTTCTAAACTTGATATTGTAGGAAAACCAAACCACCAGAGGGTTTTGAAGAGAAGAGGCGTTGCTGTACATGCTGTCGGTCTAAACCATCTCTGAAGACACATGGTCCTGGCCTTTCCATAAGAGCGGGGGTCCTGGACAGAAACCACGGGGCCCCTTGCCGTGTGATGTCAGCCCACGGGGATGGCGGGGTGTGGTTCTATAGCTCGTTCTTGAATTTCATCAGCTCGACAGAGCACAAGACGGAAACGCCAACTTTGTGTGCTCGAACAGTGCGGAATGACAAGAAATGAGAAATTACATTGCATATTCCCAAATTATTTTAAATATGATTTATATCCAAGTCACATTTCTGAGGTGGAAATGAATAAACGGGAACTTTCAAGATCTGGAGAATTTGGCCATGAATTGCAAGCATAATAACTTCAAGATAATATTTTTTAAAGCCAAATGCCCATCTTATCACATGTTAAATTATTTAAGATCATCAGAACACAGTGCATCTTGTCTTCCAGGGTCCCAGAAACGTTCTTTTCCCTCCCTCTGAGGAGAATAAAGGGAGCTCTTCCAAAATAAGTAACTTCTACTTGCAGAAAATCAGCAGTCTGCCATCGGCATTATGGGCATTGTGATGTAATCACTGCCTTTCCTGAGCTAAAATTGTTTTAAATAAATGTATTGTGGACCATGTGTCATGCTGAATGGAACCACAGCCGGGAGCTCTTTCCAGCAAATAAGTATCTGACAGAGACCTGAAATCTCTATTCAGGACACTGAGAGTTTGGTGCTGGGTATACTGTTCAACCATGCTATTTCAGGAACTGTGTAATTGTTATTCCTTCCCCTTCTGGAACGTGAATTTTAGCTGACACTTGACTGAGCGCACAGGTTATAGAATGCTGTCACTCCGAAGCTATTCTCTGTTTGGAAACAAAAACCAGTCGTTCCCTTTGCTGGTGGGAAACCAGTGTTCTCGAAGGAATGAGCGAGCAGGTTCCCCTGAGGAGAGCTGCCCCGGACAGGCCTGGAAGCCAGACTCAATCATGTCTCCCCGTGTTTGGGGAAGGGGTGGCGTTTGCCTCCTTCCCTGTGCTCGGTCTGCAAACCTGCACCCTCCACGAGACCACGAGGGAGAAATATTCCGGGAAAGAGCAGCGCCCCTTCCCTGAGCCCCTCACTGGGAAGAAGAGTTTGCCAGACCTGGAGCGAGGTGGCTGTTGTGGTCCTGGCACCCCCCTCCCACGTCAGGACGTCCCCCTCTTGCAGGGACCAGCTCCGCAGCCTCACATGCGTCTCCCTGCCCGTGGTCTGCCCAGCCCACCCTGTCCCCTTGCGGTCGGCAGTGGTTCTTCACGACCGAGACCAGGGTATGTCCTTGGAGCTGGCCGTCGGTTTCAGGCTCCAACCCATGAAGCTACTCGGGGTTGTTGCTGTGGTTTTAAGATGCTGCCTGGGACCCCTGCTTTTGTGGAGAATCCCCACCCCAGAGCTGCCTTTGGCTCCGTCACTCCCACCTACGGGATTCTTGCCATAAGTCCTTCCCTCCAGCCAACAGGAGCGGTGCAAGGTGATGGCAGCGCGGACAGGTGCTCAGAACAGAACTGCTGACGCCATCGGGGGATTCAGCTTCCCCGGGCTCCGGCGCTGTCTACACCTGCTACCCTGAGGGTGACCTGCAGCTTAAGACCCAGATTCTGTGCCTCCCACACTTGCTGCCTGTAAGGTGAATCCCCAGTCTGCATACTCTCGTTTTCACCTTCCTCGTTTCATGTGGGGTAACAGTGACCAGGTGGGCATTTTCTCAAAGTTATAGGAGAAGCACGTCTGATGGAAGTGTCGGTAGTGAGGCGTGTGTGGTGTGGATGAAAGTTATCACTGGTGCGGGGGAGGGTCTTCCGTGAGGACAGGAAGTGGGGGCGGAGCGGGCGTCTCCCCCTGGGCCACTGCAGAGCCNGCGGAGACGGCTTCGGCCATGTGGTCAGGGCACGGTGGTGATCACAGGTCTTCGCCCATGGCTCCAGGAAGCATCTAGAGCGGCCTCCATGCCCGCCACCCTGGGACTGCCTCACGGCAGGCGAGCTGCCAGTTCATACACTCCCCTGGGTCGTGAAGCTGCTGTCGGAGCCTTTCCCAAAGTCCTTGCTGAAATCCAGAGACACTCTGTGAGTGGCTTCCGCGTCCCTTGTTTTAACCCTGTGCTGGTCGCTGGAGGCTTGCACGGCCCCTTCCCAGAGTGTGTGGGTGGGAGCAACACACGTGTCTGATATGGAAGCTGGAATGACCCGGCCAAGTAGGGAAGCCTTTTCTCTGAGGCCCGGAATGTGAGTGCTGGGGCCTGTAACAGAGAAGGACATCACTGAGGGCCGAAGTGCTCGAGGGAAGCAATTGGATATAGCAGAAGGTGAATTTGGTCTTAGAGGAAAACAGGACTTGGGAAAGGGGAAGGGAAATGTCCTCCTAGGAGAGGGCAGCCATGTAGCCATGATGATTTGCTGGTCCCTGAGGCACAGAGCCTTGAAGACGACCTGCAGGGAACTGGGTCAGAAATAGGGAAGAGCCAGGAGACAGGAGCTATGCATGTTCTCAGAACGAGGCAAAGCCTTCTAAACTTGATATTGTAGGAAAACCAAACCACCAGAGGGTTTTGAAGAGAAGAGGCGTTGCTGTACATGCTGTCGGTCTAAACCATCTCTGAAGACACATGGTCCTGGCCTTTCCATAAGAGCGGGGGTCCTGGACAGAAACCACGGGGCCCCTTGCCGTGTGATGTCAGCCCACGGGGATGGCGGGGTGTGGTTCTATAGCTCGTTCTTGAATTTCATCAGCTCGACAGAGCACAAGACGGAAACGCCAACTTTGTGTGCTCGAACAGTGCGGAATGACAAGAAATGAGAAATTACATTGCATATTCCCAAATTATTTTAAATATGATTTATATCCAAGTCACATTTCTGAGGTGGAAATGAATAAACGGGAACTTTCAAGATCTGGAGAATTTGGCCATGAATTGCAAGCATAATAACTTCAAGATAATATTTTTTAAAGCCAAATGCCCATCTTATCACATGTTAAATTATTTAAGATCATCAGAACACAGTGCATCTTGTCTTCCAGGGTCCCAGAAACGTTCTTTTCCCTCCCTCTGAGGAGAATAAAGGGAGCTCTTCCAAAATAAGTAACTTCTACTTGCAGAAAATCAGCAGTCTGCCATCGGCATTATGGGCATTGTGATGTAATCACTGCCTTTCCTGAGCTAAAATTGTTTTAAATAAATGTATTGTGGACCATGTGTCATGCTGAATGGAACCACAGCCGGGAGCTCTTTCCAGCAAATAAGTATCTGACAGAGACCTGAAATCTCTATTCAGGACACTGAGAGTTTGGTGCTGGGTATACTGTTCAACCATGCTATTTCAGGAACTGTGTAATTGTTATTCCTTCCCCTTCTGGAACGTGAATTTTAGCTGACACTTGACTGAGCGCACAGGTTATAGAATGCTGTCACTCCGAAGCTATTCTCTGTTTGGAAACAAAAACCAGTCGTTCCCTTTGCTGGTGGGAAACCAGTGTTCTCGAAGGAATGAGCGAGCAGGTTCCCCTGAGGAGAGCTGCCCCGGACAGGCCTGGAAGCCAGACTCAATCATGTCTCCCCGTGTTTGGGGAAGGGGTGGCGTTTGCCTCCTTCCCTGTGCTCGGTCTGCAAACCTGCACCCTCCACGAGACCACGAGGGAGAAATATTCCGGGAAAGAGCAGCGCCCCTTCCCTGAGCCCCTCACTGGGAAGAAGAGTTTGCCAGACCTGGAGCGAGGTGGCTGTTGTGGTCCTGGCACCCCCCTCCCACGTCAGGACGTCCCCCTCTTGCAGGGACCAGCTCCGCAGCCTCACATGCGTCTCCCTGCCCGTGGTCTGCCCAGCCCACCCTGTCCCCTTGCGGTCGGCAGTGGTTCTTCACGACCGAGACCAGGGTATGTCCTTGGAGCTGGCCGTCGGTTTCAGGCTCCAACCCATGAAGCTACTCGGGGTTGTTGCTGTGGTTTTAAGATGCTGCCTGGGACCCCTGCTTTTGTGGAGAATCCCCACCCCAGAGCTGCCTTTGGCTCCGTCACTCCCACCTACGGGATTCTTGCCATAAGTCCTTCCCTCCAGCCAACAGGAGCGGTGCAAGGTGATGGCAGCGCGGACAGGTGCTCAGAACAGAACTGCTGACGCCATCGGGGGATTCAGCTTCCCCGGGCTCCGGCGCTGTCTACACCTGCTACCCTGAGGGTGACCTGCAGCTTAAGACCCAGATTCTGTGCCTCCCACACTTGCTGCCTGTAAGGTGAATCCCCAGTCTGCATACTCTCGTTTTCACCTTCCTCGTTTCATGTGGGGTAACAGTGACCAGGTGGGCATTTTCTCAAAGTTATAGGAGAAGCACGTCTGATGGAAGTGTCGGTAGTGAGGCGTGTGTGGTGTGGATGAAAGTTATCACTGGTGCGGGGGAGGGTCTTCCGTGAGGACAGGAAGTGGGGGCGGAGCGGGCGTCTCCCCCTGGGCCACTGCAGAGCCCCCACCTGTCCTCACCAGACCTTCGGTGCGCCGCCCCCCAGACCCGGAGCAGGAAACCGCAGAGTCTGACATGCGTGTGTCCGCGTGCTCACAAATGACACATCCGGCTAGGAAACCGGCTGGTGAAAAATATTTTATATTCCTACTTTGATAAATATAGAAAATGGTAAGCAATGGTTTTTAAATGATTTAGAGTCAGCAAAATAAAAACAGGGACTGTATTTAATAATCATTCCTCTTGTCAGGGTTCTAATAATGTCTTGGCAATATTTGTATCAGTAATAGAGACATTTATAATCCATGAATTACGTATTTATTCCACAAAATTTTTCTTTTTTTTAAGTTTTATTTATTTATTTGAGAGAGACAGAGAGAAATCATGATCGGGGGAGGGGCAGAGGGGGAAACAGGCTCCCCGCTGAGCAGGGAGCCCCGACTTGGGGCTCGACCCTGAGATCGTGACCTGAGCCGAAGGCAGATGCTTAACTGACTGAGCCACCCAGGTGCCCCCAAGTTTAATTTTCTTCCTTTCCTTTCAGCAAAATATGAATTACAATGTTTTGATTTTATACTGGAAAAATAAAACATGATTATTTCACTCAATGTTATCAATTCAAAGTGTTCAAAATTTTATATCTGTTTTAAAAGTGTAAAATCAAATATAAAATTTCAAACAAAATTATTTGTTATATATAGTTTTTAAAAGCTATTTTCTTATAAAAATCACATATTAAAAGATCAGTGCATAAATTTAAATTTGTGAATATTAAAAAGTATACACAAGTTTAGAGTAACAGAAATGTCATTTTATTTGGAAAATGTAATTAAATATTGCTAATTTATGCAGGTAGCATAACTATTCTCCAGTTCAGCCTCTGTCTCGCTGCCGCTGCGAAGCGTTAGTATCATGCCTCGTGGGTGTCCCGCACGTGCTTGGATAGACAGCACACACGAAGGTGATACAGATTTGTGGATGTGGGAAAATGTTTCGGAATTACCACAAGCCACTGCAGCGGAAAACGTCTGGTCCGTAAGTACATCCGGAACCATCGACTGGCGCAGAAACACGCCAAGAAGCGGATGCCGCAGAACCTGGAGGACCTGGAGGAGGCGCATTCTGTTATGTAAGGGGAGGACCAGTCCCGAGGCGGAGCGGCCGTCGGGCTCTCACCAGGCACCTCGGGCTCTCAGGTCCTCTACCAGCCGGCTGACAGGTGCCAGCCAAGCCCACGTTCCTCGCACGGTCATCTGAGCACAAGGTGCCACCTGTCAGAAGGGCCATGTGCAGGCCACTGCATCGTTCCTGTAACAATGTGGGAAAGTATGCGAGCGTGTCTTCCACTAAGACCTGTGCGCCTTGTGTCTTCAGTGTCTCCTGGGTACGGAAATAGCCAGCCCTCCAAGTGCCTACCGGCCACAGAGTCACCCCCTCCCCCTGGAAAACCCCCGGCTTCTGTGACACTCGGATCCCGCTTCCCTTCGCAGTACTCCTCCCTACTGACTGGTCCCTGGGGCCATCGCTACTTTTGCCTGGTTTTGCGCTCGATGTGAACGCATTCTTCACCATCTTGCCTGCGAGGCCTGCGGGACTGCGGCTGGAGACACAGTCGTGGTTCGCTCAGGGTAGGTGTCTGCACCCCGGCGTCACGGCCTGTTTACCGCTCCCATTGCTGGCGGGCTTTGGGGTTCTTTCCACTTGGAGAGTGAAGTGACAGCTACTTCCAGGAACCCTCTTATGCAGGATCTGGGTGTTGTGAGTTTACTTTATTTGCCCGAGTCACACGTATGTTCCCAGTAACGGCCTGACTCTGACACCCCACTGAGGCACAGTGCTGCTGGGGCTGATGCTGGAGTCCGGCGTGGGCCCCGCGGCCACGGGGACATCCGCACACATACTTCTCTGCATGCGTATAAAATCCCGCAGTGCGGCTGTCTCCGGTCACGCTGTGGCCGTGATGCTCGGGCATTTCATTGGCTCTCTCTTCTGATCTCTGCGGCTGGGGAGACGCGCAGAGAGGTTGACTTAGGTTGCTGTTATCCCACAGGAATCAGGGAGCTAATTAAAAACGTAAGTACAAACTCCACCTTTATTGAATATAATGAATTTATTATATGGGCCATGTCAGTCTTGAGTTGGGCCCCGAATACCCAACTGAAGACTGACAGGGCCCATCACGGCGGTGTCTGTGCTGTGGGGGCACTAAGGACAGGCAGGAGTAAGACCTCCAGGCACCCTGTCCCTCCACAGTGATTCCTGATGGTACATCACGGCTTCCTTCAGCTTGTTTGAAATACAGATATTCTTAAATCGCATTTTCATAGTAGAAACCAGTGTCAATTAATATATTTCTCTGCATCTTGACCTTCCATAGAAATTCTAGGCAGGAAGAATGCTGAGAAATTAGTCTCATTAAAAAGAAAGAGCAATTGCTGAAAAATTGTCATTTTCCTAGTAAAAATTTACTCTCAGTTTGCATTCCTCCAATCAATTACAACCCATTAAGTCCTAGGACGTCATTTGGAAATGACCACACTGTGCATTAGTGATCCCACGGGTAGTGGGAGCCCTCGGCACTAAATCACTGTAATGGGATCTCATCACCGGCGGAGCATATGGAAGGGCAATCTGGGAAACACAGAGAAATGTAAAGAGAACGTAAAATAACATTTGTTGTGATTATCGCAATTCTCTCAGAAGTTCCTAACTCCGACTTGGAAACACGTCTCGGAACTCATCCTCCAGAGCACTGCTGCTTCTTATCTTGACGACATGGTCCAGTCATCCCCTTGTTTCTGAAGCATCACCCCTTCATTCCTGGGGTCTCCCCCACACAGACCACCTCAAAGCACGATCCTGATGGTCATCATCCCTACCTGGTGCCACGTCAGAGGGACACGTCACCGTGGTCCAAACCGCCCGTGGTTCCCGTGTCTGTGCCCAGGTCTGGCTCCCGAGAAGCCTGGATGCAGAGGGTCCTGCGACACCAGGTGCGCGTGGTGGTGGGACCAGGGAGTCAGGGTCACGTCCCAGAGACACGTCAGAAGGTCCAGTAGGTGTTGGACAACAAAGTAAACAATAAACAAAACAGAACCAACAAACACAGATGTGGCCACAACACGTGATCATTTTATAACATGCTGAGAAAGCGTCAGCGAACATGCCCTCCACTGGTTAAAAATGGTAATATTCTTTAAACTTCAGCCTTCTCTCATAGTTCTTTTATCATAGGATGTTATGGTTTGCTCCTGGTGCAAAGAGAAGGAATCCCAAAATTTGAATTGGAAACAGCAAAATGGTTATAAATTTACTTTCTTGCATGAACAAATTAGCTTTAAATGATCCATTCTAGCCAGGGCACAGATTACTTATTTTTATCAAGCTTATTGGTTAACTTTGGTTGAGTAACTAATTTGGTGTTTTATTTTTAATTGTACTTAATTTTGAAAATAAATTAGATTATAATTCCTGGTTAGTATGAGAACAAAGAAGAGTCAGTTACTTTACTTCCATGTTCACCTCATAAAGCTATTTGGGTACAGGTTTTTCTACTTTCCACAATGGGAGGATCACTAAATTATAATAAATTCATTCGATGGAATGTTAAACTTGAGATTGTTGGTCACAGGAGCAGATATTCAAGCTGTAGTATTTTGTGGAAAGCCTATGAAGCGGAAGCCGAAATGCTATGACCTCAAGTACACACGCTCGTGCACGTACTCACACGCTCGTGCACACGTGTGTGCACTCATTCTCACACTCGCGCACGCGCGTACAAGGACCAAGCTTAATTGCTGCTCTGTCTAGATGGTGCTACTCAAGGTGATTGATGTCTTATATTTTCCTACATTTCCTAAATCTTATGCAATAGAACAAGCGTCTGTGACTTTTTATCAGAAAAAATAAACCTTAAGAATCTGCTCTATTTTCAATGTATTGAAGTATAGAGCCGTGTACTGCAGGATGGTGACTGCCGCCCAGATCTCAGCGTGCCTCAGCGGTGCCTGAAACTCGCCATTTCCCTGCTTCCCACCTCCCTGCAGCAGACCCTTCCACCCCGCCGCCCAGTCCACGAGCTGCTTACACACCCCATGCGCCTGCGGAGCTCAGAGCCTCCTCTCTTCTTACCTGGGTCCTCGTCCTCCCACTGGTCAGGGCGGCTGTGAGGTCCCTCCAGATTTGGACCAGACCACTCGCCTTCTGTCACTCTGTGTTTTTAGTTTCCGGTTAGATTTTAACACATCCTGGCGAGGCTGCAGGATCTTGGCAGAACGTGTGAGGAGTGCAGGGCCCCTGGGCCTCGGGATGGACACCTGACAGCAGCAAGTGTTTGGTGACAGGTCCCCTGTGGCCACGTCATGCTGATGGTATTCGCTGAAGCTGGAGCTGGGAGCTGATTGATAATAAAACCATGCACATAATTAACTGAAATCCTGGAGTCAGGTGGGCTTTCTCTTTTGTCTCTGAACTTGGTTTTCTCCACCCTTGGTTGCTGAGTTATCTAAGGGACCCAGGAAACCCCACGGAGGCAGCACGGCCCTGAGGGAATGGAACAGCCATCAGAAGTGTGCTGTTTCCCGCTCCCCTAGACACACTATGGATTTCCACTGCAGCCGTGCTTACCAGCTGACCCTATAAGCACCATGATCCCCGAACTAGCTTATTTAAATCTGTGATTTTAAAATAAACAACATATGTATGTCTCCAGCAGATGCTACCTACAATACAAACAAAATATCTCAGTTCTTAAGGTTAAAAACAGAAAACTTTAAAAGCACACATAAAATATTTATCTATTCTTTGAAACTGAATACTTCTTGAAGAGAAATTTGATAGAAAGAAGAAAGATTCTGTAACTTTTCAAGAAAATTGCTTCTGTAAGTTGCCCGTAAGAGTGACAGGTCCATACTTTTAAAAACAAAATTATGAAGATTGTCTCTATTTCTGAGACAGCCTAAAATTAAGAAGCCTTTGAAGCCCCTTCAAATAGTTTTTCAAAATTCTTTTATGAAAAAGCCCTAATTATTATTTAAAATAAAACATTAATCAACAATTTCATCTTTTAAGCACGGGAGCTGCTTAAAAATTAAGCCCAAATCAAGTTGAAGATACATGGCTCCTTGCTGCATAAATCTTGATGCCAAAGCCATCTGAAAATACCCAGAAATGCATGCTGTGCATAACTCAGATGAGGCTGCTTTTCAGCCCACACGTCCTTTGATGGCCGCTGAGTTGAGTTTTCTTCTCCTCGGGTAAGGGAGGAGGCTGGGCTGGCCTCAGCTTGGGTTTCTGTCACCTCCTCCGTGTGCTTCCCCAGAAATCACACATAAGGACCTGTGGGGGTGCCTATGCAGTCAGTGCACGCGGGGACCTGCGTGGAGGGCTTGCAGGAAGCTTCTGCCCCAGGAACGTCCAGCTTGCCTGGGAACGTGAGAGTGGACAACACAGCAGGTCATGCAAGTTCTTTATGGCTCGCTGCGATGTTCAGAAGAATCCAGTGGACACTGGCGGGAACTAGCCGGTGTCTCAAGGGCCTAGTCTGGCCCACTTTGGCAGGCATTTATTTTTACCCACTTTCTGGAAGCCACAAGTACGAAATAGTTGAACAAAACAGTCATTGAAATTCCATAAACCACTGGACTGATTAAGAGCATGTGTGTTGGAAGCAAAACACAGACTCTCAACCATAGAGAACAGACAGCTGGTTCAGGGGCAGGTGGGGCAGGGTGGGGGAGGTGGGTGAAGGGATGAAGGAACGCCCTTGTCTTGATGAGCCTGGAGTCATACGTGGAATTGTGGAATCACCATATCGTCCACCTGAAGTTAATGGAAGACCATGGTAACTACACTGGAATTAAAATTAAAACAGAACAAAAGGAGTATGTGTGTTGGGATCTGATGCAAACAGAAGATCTAACAAGTGTCAGAGGGTGACGGGAAAGCGGTAATTAAGAGTGAAGCACATGGACCACAGTATCCTCTGGCTGCTGGAAATACTCATTCCTCATTTCTACCCATAAAACTGGGGCTGCTTTGCCAAAAAAAAGATCACTGCTGCTGTTTTGATAGCAAGTTTAGTATCTGGAAACACTTTCAGTATTTTATGGCACAAATGCAAGATGAAATTATTGCTACAGGAAGACTCTTCGTATTTTTTAATAAAAAACAGCCAATTTTGAAGTTGCTCATTTATTATCAGAGAAATTAAGGCATGATTTTCTGTGTTTGCCCTGACTGATAAACAGTGAATGGGACTGATTTGCCAAGACACACCACTCCTGGAAGGGAATGGATGTGGAGAGAATTGATTGCAAAATAATCATGGAGCCCCTTGATTTACTCATCATCACTGTCCAGCGTCTACACCTGGGGCCTCCGGTTTTACCTCAAGCATCAGAACTCACTTAGATCTGGAGGGATCCAGAGAACAATCTTTTTAGCTTTCAGGTGAGCTTATGCCGAGAAGTATTCTTGACCTAAGAACATGAAACTAAAATGCCTCTGGGCCAAAAGCTGAACTCTGCCTTGCTGGGTGGAAAGAGACATCGCGGGCTCCATGATCACGGTCTCTGACGATCGGAGTACGCGGCAGGGAGTTCGAAGGTCTCTACCATGAGAATTACACTATCAGCACTTGCTAAGTAAGGATGTTTTTGTGGAAATGGTGAGCCTCCAATAACATCCTACAATTTTCAGGACATTGTAGTTAGTAAATAAAGTTCACATAAAGGAGGAAGTGTCTGAGGACACAGTAAAATTTGAGAGCTCGGGGTGTTCTCACCCCTAAGTAACACAGGAAAGTGAAGACCCCTCACTGTGGTGGATGGCTTTTGTTTACTATTTCCCAGTTGTAATGGACGTGCCGAGAATTTATTCAAGAGTGTGTGATCTCTGGCCACTGCTGGCAAGAAAATGAAATAAAAAGAAATGCATGAAACTAACGGATCAGAACCTATTGAGGGGAAGGCGTGAGCACAAAGGAGAAGCTAAGACCATGTTTCCAAAAATTCAAATAATATTGGAAGAACATGTTCAACCCCACTGGCAATAATCGATGTTAAAATTAAAAGCTGACATTTTCACCAACAAATAGGCAAATATTGGACGTACTCCACACACACACACACACACACACACACACACACGGAAACTAGGACCCTCCTGACATGTTTCCATGGGAGCGTAAAGCCACCCAGTGTGCTTTTCCTCAAGCAGGTGTACATCCCACATCTATGAAATTATCCTCAGTATTGAGTTATACACACATGTAAAGTTACATGTCTGCTCATCACAGTACTGTTGGTGGCATGAAAAGCAGCATGCACTAAAGGAAGCTTATACAAGTTATATCTGGGTCATGCTGTTATTAAAAATTCTCTTTCAAAGTGTTTACCGAAACTGATGAGTTAAAGATTAATACGTAAAATTGGAAGACTATTATGTACAGTGTAATCCTGTTTCAACTAACCATTCACGTATGTAAGCAAATTTATGCATGATGCTCAGGAAATTGTGAACATCGATGATCACTGGCTAATGACATTAGAGGGGTTTATTTTCTTCCCTCTGTATTACAACATTTCAAGAATGAGAACGTACACTTCTTTCTACCCGAAATGCGATCTATGTGATAGATGCATGTGTGTGCTACACAAGCATGAGAAGAATGTTTTTACCACATGAGTGGATTGTTTTGCCATTTAGTTAATCCCAAACAGAAGCTTTTGCAGGAAAAGCAAATCGATCTTAGTTTTGAAAACTTGCCTTGTTTTGAGGAATATACAAGAGTAACTCTCTTGTGCCCTAATTAATCTTCAAAACTCAATTACCCAAGGAACTTAGATGTGAGCTCAGTTTGAGAAGAGAACATAGTTGCTTTATTAAATGACAGATGTAGACACAATACGTAGGGATGGACACAGCGTTTTCATGATGGCATGAATTTCATTGCTTCACCTTCAGACACATGAAAAGGGTCTTTCCAGATCCCCATGAGTGTCCGTCTTGGACTCAGCAGTGGTTGTGACAGGATGATGCCCGCCATCTCTGGTGCTCCACGCCCAGGAACCACCAGCTTTCCTGCGCGGGGCTGGCTCTGTGGGGCGGGCGAACTGCGCTCACAGGTTATGGCGGAAGGAAATGCTCGCTGGCTGCAGGCTCTTCCTCCAGTCCTCGACTTCAGTGCCTCGGGCAAGTCATTCACTTCACAGAACCTCAAGTTTCTAATCTGTGAAATGGGAACCAAATAAGTCTTCATTAGTGTGGCTTCTCCCTTCCTTCCTTCCTTCCTTCCTTCCTTCCTTCCTTCCTTCCTTCCTTCCTTCTTTCTCTTTCTTTCTTTCTTTCTTTCTTTCTTTCTTTCTTTCTTTCTTCTTTCTTTCTTTCTTTCTTTTAGATTTTGTCTATTTATTTGACAGAGTGAGAGAGCACAAGCAGGGGGAGCAGTAGAAAGAGAGGGAGAAGCAGACTCCCCGCTGAGCAGGGAGCCCAGCTTGGGGCTCGACATGGGGCTCAATCCCAGAACCCTAGGGTCATGCTCTGACCTGAAGGCAGACGCTTAACCATCTGAGCTACCCAGACACCCCGTTAGTGTGGTTTAAATAATTGAAGGTAAAATATGGAAAGTACCCAACATAGCCCTTTGCCTGTCCAAAGCTGGCACTGAAGAAATACTAGTTGTTTATAATTTTATAATTATTATTAACAGTCGTAGCTGCAGTTTCATGGGCTGAGACTCTCAGAAGCTATAAAATGCTAACCTGGCAGAGACCACGGGGAAGCAGAGTCAAGGAAACTCTGTAACCCCCTGAGTTCCCAGAGAATGAGGTGTTGAGAAGGGGCAAGTTCATCTTTAAAGCTAAAACAAGATGGGGATTCAATTTTGGTCAGTTTGTAAATGCTCTCGTTCAGAGACCCTACCACTAATGGACCCTCATGTCCAAGCTCAAGTGATATAACCAGAGTCGGCTTAGTAATTGTGTTACTTAGACCCTGCTTTCCAGGCAGTGAGAGGACTCCATATTCTCCCTTACTGACCTGGTGTCTTGCCAGGAGAGATTTTTGAGAATTACTGGAGCCACTGTTTCTTAAATAAATTTGTGTCTAAAAACTTTAAGTGGCTTTCTGCACCACACTAATCTAGAAAAGACTGTCCTGTGATTACTTAAGAAACCCTGACCAGGAGTATGTGACAACACACAGGACAACAATTATGAGCACCGGCCCAGGTCCGTGCAGAGATCTTACAGGGACAGAGAATTGGGAGGCACAACTTCTTCTCTATGGAAGATGGAGACACCCAAAAACTGAAATAAAATATGGAGCAGTTGCAGATAAAAGAAGGGTCACCAAGCACAGGTACAATGACTCAGGTGAGGGATGGCCAGGAAGGTAAGTGCACCTTTCCATCATTAATAAAGCCACTCGACATTATTGTGATGGCACACGTTTTCCAAACTTGTTACGTTTTACTTACACAAATCGTTATAATTGAAGTAAGTTTCTTGTTGACAGCATGTAATTGGGTCACTTTTTTCTTTCATTTTGTGATAAAAATCTCTGTCTTTTGATCAGTGGGTCTCAACCATTTACATTTAACACGATTATTGACTCATTAAGAGTTAGTGTGTTTCTCAGTTATTCATCTTCTAATCATGGCCTCTTTCCCCTTTCCTGACTTTCCGTGAATTACGTAAATGTTTTTAATATTTCAGTTGAGTTTATCCCTGGTGTTTCTGAGTATGTCTGCTAGTGTATGTTCCTTCGCTCCTAGAATCACAGCACACACATGTGATGTAACGTGTCTGCTAGCACAGAAAGGTACCCCTTTGTGTGGCATTGGAAGCCCTGCTACCAGTCAGCTCCCTGCGTCCTCCCCGCTTTATGATGGAGTTGACTGTCATGTGACCATTCATGTATTGACAATATCGTCAGTCTAACAATTTGTGCTTTCAACCATCAAACAAAATTTAAAATATTCAGAAGAGCAGTCTGTCATGTGTGTCCACATATTTTCCTCTCTGTTATTTCTCTATTCCTGATGCTCCGGTTCTTTTCTGTTATCACTCCCTTTATTCCCACAGAGCAGGTCTGCTGGAAACAAACCCACTTATTTCCCTTTATCTGTAAAGATGATAGAAATAAAGATGCCCCTAAGGGGAAACTAAGGTACTAATTTTCTGCCCTAACATCATTATTCATCATTGCCTGGGTGTCTTAAGCCATAAAATTTAAGGCAATTGAATAAAGAAGTATTATTGCTTTGAGGTTATTCAATATTTCAAGTAGATGGCAGTAAAAAGGATAAATGATTTAAAATCAATAAAATATGCTGGTTTTTCACATAACAAAGCTATTCAATTTTCCCCATCTGCTTCTCTCCCTTTAGTAAATAACAAGTACAGGGGTGTTGCTCCTTCAGTCAGAAACATAATAAAACTGGAAAGGGCAAAGTAGCAAGAGAGGAAGAGCTTGAAATGTGTGGGCAGCCTCCACACCAGGTGAGCGTGAGGTCCGGGGACAGAGATGGTGGGCGCATGGCGACGGATAGTTCGTGTTTCCAGATACTTTCAAACAAGAGGAAGAAAGGCCACCGGGCAGGCCAACTAATTACATCATTTAAAGACTCCGTGGTGATTCTAAGGATGATTTGAAACTTTAAGCCATGGAGGGCCAGCTGTGCGGGGGAGCCGCGTCAGCACCAGGGACGTGCCCCTGGCCGCAGCTGTCCTCTGGGCGCTAATGAGCACCACCAGGGGCCCTGCCACCGCCACACTTCACAGAACAGTCGGCCGCTCCGGGTTCTCCTGGCCTCTCTTCATTACCTTGGATTGCTGACAACCCATCAGAAGTGAGAGATTCGAATAAGGATTCTTAGTCCTGGCAAGGCTCTGAGATTGTGCATATACAGGTGTTTTGCACAAATGCAACTCTTCCCTGCCTTGGTTCTCCTAAGCCCTTCACTCGGGGTTTAAGAAAGTTGTCAGGTTCCTCAGCATCTCGTCACAAGAGCCATACGCTGAGCATGTGCTCAGAGAGCGAGCGTGTGTAAAGCAAGGGACGAAGGGATGCACACACGTGTGTTGATCACTAGGCGCGGATTCCTCCCTTTCTCCCTCGGTTTCTAGCATCGGTTCTGTTTCCTCATGTTGGTTTGTTGGTTTTTCCTTTGGTGTTTCTGATTTTCCGTTAGCCCAGCTCAGAGGTGCTTGCGGGTCCTGGGCCAGCAGTACCGGCACGCTGGCAGCTGGACGGATCGCGGTGCTCCTTCAGAAAACACGGGGATGGCGCGTTCTCCCCTGTGAACACACAACTATTTGGGCAAAAGGCTCCTGCCTTGACTCCTTAGCTTTGCAAGTGCAGACCGCACACTTCTTGGCACGTGGAGCACCCGACAAACAACTCTCCCAGGGTCAGATTACCCTGCACGTTCAGGCACCCGTACAAAGTCACGAAGACGTTTCCAAATGGGATCCACACCCGCTCTCCGCCATCTTCTGTCATAACCCAGAGCCCGCTTGGCTCCCTCTCTGCTTCCTCCTGTCCTCACTAGCTGCTCAAGGTTGTGACCTTGAGCCCTCAGATGCCCGGAAAGTGAGGGGAAGGGACCGTGAGCCTCGACCTGAGCCTGAGTGGCTCTCCACGTAAGGAGTCCCAGGAGGAGGGGCCGCATCTAACCTCAGGAAACAAAGACAGGAGCGTGCAGGGCCATTTATGAGTCGATACTGCTCGGAAATGCTTACAGTTCTCATAGCAGGGCATCCGGGAAAATCTAGCTGTCTCCTTGCAAAGTTATTTGCAGTACGTTAGCAATTAGAAACACTCACTATTATAAAAAAGAGTAAGAAGAAAAAGCACACATCAATTCTTATCAGTGGTGGAACCCTCAGTTCACTGTTTCAAGTTCCTAGCGGCAGAGACCTGCATCTGATTCCCTTTCTCTGGTTCTTACTCCTGACCACACATGTCATTTGGGTGAAAAGCTGCACTTATGCTGGTCAGAGACCCCGTAGCTTCTTACATTTGCGTTACTGGGTAGGCTTGAAACTGGGTCAGATTCTGAAAATGTGTGAATAGTACGAGGGAACATTTGCGTGTCACCTGACAGGGCATAGGTGTTGCACATGCATGTACTTGACACTGTGTGTTTATTCTTTTAGAAAAATATTATAAAGTATTGTAATGTGTCAAGATTTCTGGTGGTTGATAATAATTCAAAAAAGCGAAGAAAATACCCACACTTTTGATTAGCTCAGAATGCTTGATGATAGTTACTAAATAGATACACATATTTTCATTTTACACTTACTTAATTTTTTCAAATTATAGGTATCGTTTTGGAGAAATCAGCAAGAACTGATTACATAGGAGGAGATCAGGAGGGGAACTCTGCCTCTGGGAGCTGGACAGACGTCTCCTGTCTGCTTCCTATGAGTCCACCCAAAGCCCAGGTCACTGCAGATCACACAGTCTGAGGGGCTGAAAGGGGGAGTAAGCTAGCCAGTGTGGGTTGGGGCTCCAGGAACAAGTGGTGGTGAGACCCCCACTTCTGTTACCGCCCTTGGCCAAAGGTACAGGGGAGGGGCTGCACAGGCAGACAGAAATTGCTAGGCAGCTGCTCTTCCGACCAGAAGCACAGGGACCCAGACCCACAGGGGTACAGCCCCAGCACCAAGGCTGGGTGGGAGCTGAGACCCCCCTCTCCCGGTTGCCGGACCTTCCAGATGTGCGGGATGAAGACGTGAAGAAGCAGCAAGACGCTGGAGCTGAAACCCACAGGAGGTGAGCTGAAAGCTCCGTGAGCCAACTCTGCAGCAGGCTGGGTGCAGAGAGAGACCAGCACCGGATCAGCGCGGCGGGAGAGAGCGGATGTCCCAGCAGAGGGGTCCGATGGAGGAGGGATCCAGTCATCAGGAAGCAAGAGCAGAGGGGGAGGTTAAGATGGCGGAGGAGTAGGGGACCCCTTTTTCAGCCGGTCCCCTGAGTTGAGCTGGATAGGTACCAGACCAGCAGGAATATCCACGGAATCAGCCTGAGACGCAGGAAGATACATCTGGATCTCTACAAATGAACATCTCCAGCGCTGAGTATCGAGGTACGAAGCGGGGAGCCGTGAAACCGCGCACAGATATCGGAAGCTAAACAGAAGGGGGAGGGAGCCGCCGTGTCAGGGCGCCGGGAAGCGGTAGCCACCTGCAAGGGGGAGCGGACAGACCGCGGACCCGCACGCTTGAGACAGCAGGCTGAGAAGGGAGCTCCGGGAGCGCACGCGGGACGGCTGGCGGTTGGCGGGCCACCTGCACGGGGGAGCAGGCGGACTCGCGGACGGCACCCGCGAGACAACAGACTTAGAACGCGAGCTCCAGGAGCGCGCGCGCAGGGCGGCTGGCGGGCCACCTGCACCGGGGAGCGGGCGGACCGCGGACCCGCACTCTGGAAACGGCAGACTGAGTCCGTGAGCCGGGAGCGTGCACCACCAAGCATCTCACGGAGCTCCGGAGCTCCGGTGTGCTCACTGGATCGAGGCTGAGACCGGGAGCTCCGGGAGCGTCCGCGGGGCGGCTGGCGGCTGGAGGGCCACCTGCACGGGGGAGCAGGCGGACTCGCGGTCAGCACCCGTGAGACACCAGACTGAGACGGGGAGCTCCGGGAGCCCGCGCGGGGCGGCTGGCGGCGGGCGGGGTTGGAAACACAAAGGACAGAGACGTGCCGGCCCTGGAAGTGAGGGCTGGGACGCCGGGTGTGGGGCGCACAGCCCGGGATGCTGCAGGGTTGAGCAGCACCAACAGAAACAGAGTTAAAGTGGCCAGAACATCAGTGGAGAACGATCCGCGATCCCTCTGTTCTGAGACAGAGGCTGAATTTCAGCCGCTGCTGCTCTCTCAGAAGAGGCATAGCAAACCGCCAGGGAAAGCCGCCAGAGAACAAAAGCCCGGAAATACCGGCTCACAGGGTGCCCATCCCCATCCCCCCTCGCAAGGGACACAGAGACTCTACCCAAACAGGGTTTTCTGAGTACCGGCAGGCAGGCCCCTCCCCCAGAAGGCAGGCTGAAAAATCAAGAAGCCCACAACCCGGAGCGCCTGAGTGGCGCAGTCACCAAGCACCTGTCTTCGGATTAGGGTGTGTTTACAACGTTCCGGAAAGGAGTCCCTCATCGGGCTTCTCCACCGGGAACCTGCTTCTTCCTCTCCCACTCCTCTGCTTGGGTTCCCTTTCTTGCTGACTGTCTCTCTCTCTCTCAAATAAATAAATAAACTCTTTAAGGAAGAAGCCCACATCCCTAAGATCTCTATAAAACAAGGGCGCACGGCCTGGGTCCCAGTCAACACTTGGGCTCTGGACAACCCTGCAATCTCTCTTCATCAGAATGACGAGAAGGAGAAGTCCCCCCCAGCAAAGAAAAGATAATGAGTCTGTGGCCTCTGCCACAGAATTGGCCTCGGCCACAGAATTAATACATATGGATGTATCCCAATTATCAGAAATGGAATTCAGAGCAACAATGGTCAAGATGATGAGTAAACTTGAAAAAAGCATCAGAGAAAGCGTTGCTGAGAATATAGAATCCCTAAGGGCAGAAATGAGAGCGAATCTGACAGAAATTAAAAATTCTATGGGCCAAATACAGTCAAAACTAGAGGCTCTGACGGCCAGGGTCACCGAGGCAGAGGAACGCGTTAGCGAATTGGAGGATGGGTTAGTAGAAGAAAAAACGAAAATAGAAGCTGGTCTTAAAAAAATCCACGCCCACGAATGTAGATTACGGGAGATTACTGACTCTATGAAACGATCCAATGTCAGAATCATCGGCATCCCTGAAGGGGTGGAGAAAAACAGAGGTCTAGAAGAGATATTTGAACAAATTGTAGCTGAAAACTTCCCTAATCTAGCAAGGGAAACAAGCATTCGTGTCCAAGAGGCAGAGAGGACCCCATCCAAGCTCAACCAGGACAAACCTACGCCACGGCATGTCATAGTGCAATTCGCAAATATTAGATCCAAGGATACAGTATTGAAAGCGGCCAGGGCAAAGAAATTTCTCACGTACCAAGGCAAAGGTATCAGGATTACGTCAGACCTGTCTACAGAGACCTGGAATGAGAGAAAGGCTTGGGGGGGCATTTTTAAAGCTCTTTCAGAGAAAAACATGCAGCCAAGGATCCTTTATCCAGCAAAGCTGTCATTCAGAATTGATGGAGAAATAAAGACGTTCCAAAATCGCCAATCATTAACCAATTTCGTAACCACGAAACCAGCCCTACAGGAGATATTAAGGGGGGCTCTATAAAGGTAAAAAGGCCCCAAGAGTGATACAGAGCAGCAAGTCACAACCGATACAAAGACTTTAAAGAGAAATGGCATCATTAAAATCATATCTGTCAATAATCTCTATCAATCTAAATGGCTTAAACTCTCCCATAAAACGCCACAGGGTTGCAGATTGGATAAAAAGACATGACCCATCCATTTGCTGTCTACAAGAGACTCATTTTGAACCCAAAGATGCATTCAGACTTAGAGTAAGGGGATGGAGTACCATCTTCCACGCAAATGGACCTCAAAAGAAAGCTGGAGTAGCAATTCTCATATCAGATAGACTGGATTTTAAACTAGAGGCCATAGAGAGAGATACAGAAGGGCACTATATTATTCTTAAAGGAAGTATTCAACAAGTGGATATGACAATTATTAATATATATGCCCCCAACAGGGGAGCAGCAAGATACACAAGCCAACTCTTAACCAAAATAAAGAGACATATAGATAAGAACACAGTAATAGTAGGGGACCTCAACACCCCACTATCAGAAATAGACAGAACACCCTGGCAAAAACTAAGCAAAGAATCAAAGGCTTTGAATGCCATACTCGACGAGTTGGACCTCATAGATATATATAGAACACTACACCCCAGAACCAAAGAATACTCATTCTATTCAAATGCCCATGGAACATTCTCAAGAATAGATCATGCTCTGGGACACAAAACAGGTCTCAGCCAATACCAAAAGATTGAAATTATCCCCTGCATATTCTCAGACCACAACGCTCTGAAATTGGAACTCAACCACAAGGAAAAACCTGGAAGAAACTCAAACACTTGGAGGCTAAGAACCATCCTGCTCAAGAATGACTCGATAAACCAGGAAATCAAAAAACAAATTAAACAATTTATGGAGACCAACGAGAATGAATACACAACGGTCCAAAACCTATGGGATACTGCAAAGGCAGTCCTAAGGGGGAAATACATAGCCATCCAAGCCTCACTCAAAAGAATAGAAAAATCTAAAATGCAGTTTCTATATTCTCACCTCAAGAAACTGGAACAGCAACAGAGGGACAGGCCTAACCCACTGACAAGGAAGGAGTTGACCAAGATTAGAGCAGAAATCAATGAATTAGAGACCAGAACCACAGTAGAGCAGATCAACAGGACTAGAAGCTGGTTCTTTGAGAGAATCCATAAAATTGATAGACCACTGGCAAAACTTGTCCAAAAACAAAGAGAAAGGACTGAGATTATTAAAATTATGACTGAAAAGGGAGAGGTCACGACCAGCACCATTGAAATTGCAAGGATTATTAGAAACTTTTATCAACAGCTATATGCCAAAAAACTAAACAATCTGGAAGAGATGGAGGCCTTCCTGGAAACCTATAAACTACCAAGACTGAAACAGGAAGAAATAGATTTCTTAAATAGGCCAATTAACTATGAAGAAATTGAGTCAGTGATAAACAACCTTCCAAATAATAAAACTCCAGGCCCAGACGGTTTTCCTGGGGAATTCTACCAAACATTCAAAGAAGAAATAATACCTATTCTCCTAAAGCTATTTCAAAAAATAGAAACAGAAGGAAAGCTACCAAACTCATTCTATGAGGCTAATATTACCTTGATCCCCAAACCAGGCAAAGACCCCCTCAAAAAGGAGAATTACAGACCGATTTCTCTAATGAATATGGATGCCAAAATCCTCAACAAGATCCTTGCTAATAGAATCCAACAGTACATTAAAAGGATTATCCATCATGACCAAGTGGGATTCATACCTGGGATGCAAGCATGGTTCAACACTCGCAAATCAATCAATGTGATACATCATATCAACAAGAAAAGACTCAAGAACCATATGATCCTCTCAATTGATGCAGAAAAAGCATTTGACAAAATACAGCATCCTTTCCTGATTAAAACCCTTCAGAGTGTAGGAATAGAGGGTACATTTCTCAATCTCATAAAAGCCATCTATGAAAAGCCTACTGCAAGCATTATTCTCAATGGGGAAAAGCTGGAAGCCTTTCCCTTAAGATCAGGAACACGACAAGGATGCCCACTCTCGCCACTATTATTCAACATAGTACTAGAAGTCCTTGCAACAGCAATCAGAAGACAAAAAGGGATCAAAGGTATCCAAATCGGCAAAGAAGAAGTCAAACTGTCTCTCTTTGCAGATGACATGATACTCTATATGGAAAACCCAAAGGAATCCACTCCCAAACTATTAGAAGTTATAGAACAATTCAGTAAGGTGGCAGGATACAAAATCAATGCCCAGAAATCAGTTGCATTTCTATACACGAATAACGAGACTGAAGAAAGAGAAATTAGGGAATCCATCCCATTTACAATAACACCAAAAACCATGCGTTACCTTGGAATTAACTTAACCAGAGACGTAAAGGACCTATATGCTAGAAACTATAGATCACTTTTGAAAGATATTGAGGAAGACATAAAAAGATGGAAAAATATTCCATGCTCATGGATTGGAAGAATTAACATAGTTAAAATGTCCATACTACCCAGAGCAATCTACACTTTCAATGCTATCCCGATCAAAATACCGAGGACATTTTTCAAAGAACTGGAACAAATAGTCCTTAAATTTGTATGGAACCAGAAAAGGCCCCGAATCTCCAAGGAACTGTTGAAAAGGAAAAACAAAGCTGGGGGCATCACAATGCCGGATTTCGAGCTGTACTACAAAGCTGTGATCACAAAGACAGCATGGTACTGGCACAAAAACAGACACATCGACCAATGGAACAGAATAGAGAACCCAGAAATGGACCCTCGGCTCTTTGGGCAACTAATCTTTGATAAAGCAGGAAAAAACATCCGGTGGAAAAAAGACAGTCTCTTCAATAAATGGTGCTGGGAAAATTGGACAGCTACATGCAAAAGAATGAAACTTGACCACTCTCTCACACCATACACAAAAATAAACTCCAAATGGATGAAAGACCTCAATGTGAGACAGGAATCCATCAAAATTCTAGAGGAGAACATAGGCAACAACTTCTATGACATCGGCCAGAGCAACCTTTTTCACGACACATCTCCAAAGGCAAGAGAAATAAAAGATAAAATGAACTTATGGGACTTTATCAGGATAAAGAGCTTCTGCACAGCCAAGGAAACAGTCAAAAAAACTAAGAGACAGCCCACGGAATGGGAGAATATATTTGCAAAGGACACCACAGATAAAGGACTGGTATCCAAGATCTACAAAGAACTTCTCAAACTCAATACACGAGAAACAAATAAACAAATCATAAAATGGGCAGAAGATATGAACAGACACTTTTCCAATGAAGACATACAAATGGCTAACAGACACATGAAAAAATGTTCAAAATCATTAGCCATCAGGGAAATTCAAATCAAAACCACACTGAGATACCACCTTACGCCAGTTAGAATGGCAAAGATAGACAAGGCAAGAAACAACAATTGTTGGAGAGGATGTGGAGAAAGGGGATCCCTCCTACATTGTTGGTGGGAATGCAAGTTGGTACAGCCACTCTGGAAAACAGTGTGGAGGTCCCTTAAAAAGTTAAAAATTGAACTACCCTATGACCCAGCCATTGCACTACTGGGTGTTTACCCCAAAGATACAGACGTAGTAAAGAGAAGGGCCATATGCACCCCAATGTTCATAGCTGCATTGTCCACAATAGCCAAATCATGGAAGGAGCCGAGATGCCCTTCAACAGATGACTGGATTAAGAAGCTGTGGTCCATATATACAATGGAATATTACTCAGCTATCAGAAAGAACGAATTCTCAACATTTGCTGCAACATGGACGGCACTGGAGGAGATAATGCTAAGTGAAATAAGTCAAGCAGAGAAAGACAATTATCATATGATTTCTCTCATCTATGGAACATAAGAACTAGGAGGATCGGTAGGGGAAGAAAGGGATAAAGAAAAGGGGGGTAATCAGAGGGGGGAATGAAACATGAGAGACTATGGACTGTGAGAGGCAAACTGAGGACTTCAGAGGGGAGGGGGTGGGGGAAGGGGATAGCCTGGTGATGGGTAGTAGGGAGCACGTATTGCATGGTGCACTGGGTGTTATACGCAACTAATGAAGCATCAAATTTACATCGGAATCTGGGGATGTACTGTATGGTGATTAACACAATATAATAAAATAAAATTTAAAAAAAAAAAAAAGGAAGCAAGAGCAGAAGTGTGGCAAACTCAGTGCACTTTCCCTCTCTTCTTGAATTCCCTCTCTTCTTGAATTTCCCGAATTAGGGTTGAACATTGAATGAACAATCGTGCAGTTTGACGCGGCTCAGAACACGTGCAGAGGACGCGTTTGGGAAGATTACATCCTCCGTGGGGGGTGGGTTAGGGAAGCAATGAGAGGTGAGGACCGTGGACTTGCTGCAAAAAGTAAACAATAGCATTGGAGAAAGTGTTCAGGACCCAGAGCTAGGCAAGGAGGTTCTCAGCACCAAGAGCATAATTCAAAAATGAATCCACTGACTCCGTCAAAACCCAAACTTTTTGCTCTGTGGTAGACCCTGGTGAGCTGGGGAGAAGACAAGACACGGAATAACAGAAAATGCCTGCAGATCACGTTCTCCACAAGGACTAGCGTCCACCACATAGAAGGAACTCTCCAAAATCAGCAGTGAAAAAACACCCAATTAGACAATGACCAAAATACACAAAGAAACGTCTCCCTGAAGAGGACGTGCAGATGGCGAATTACGTGAAGAGTGTGAAACAACCGCCAGCATCATCAGCCGCTGGGAAACTTTAAACTCAACCACAACGGTGCTCCCTCAGTTAGTGACAAACAAGGCACGCGGAAGCTCACATACTCTCACCTGTCAACACTCGGAGTAGGAAGTGTCGAAACCACACAGGCAGTGAGACATCACCAGACACCTGCTAGGATGGCTCAAATAACACACAAAACAGCGACAACACCAGCACTCGCAAGGCTATGGAGTGTGGGGCCCCACACATTGCTGGTGGCAGCGAGGGGACAGCCTCCCTGGCAGACCGCTGGGAGGTTACAGTGATTTCCTACAGCCACCATAACAAGTTACCACAAATCTGGTAGTTTAAGAACAACAGAAATACCTTCTCTCACCACTCCGATGGCAGAAGTCCAAACCCAAGGCACTGGCAGGGTCAGGCTCCCTCGGAAGTTTCTAGGGGAGGTCCTTCTGGGGGTGCCTGGCCATCGTGGGGCAGTCGTGGGGCAATCCCAGGCCTGTGGCCGCACAGCTCCAAGCTCCTCACAGGGCCACCTCCTCCCCCAGCTTCCCGAGTGTCTGAGTCAGATCTCCCTCTGCCTTTCTCTTCTGAGGACACCCGCCCTTGGGTTCAGGGCCCCTACGGACAACCCAGGATGACTTCATCTCGATATCCTTAACTAATTACACCTGCGAAGACTCTAATTCCGAACAATTCCACATTCTGAGGTTCTGGGTGGACATATCTTTTGGGGGCCACAGTTCAACGCCCTGAAACATTTTCTCATGAAACTCCATATTCAACTATTATATGAGCTGGTAATCATACGCATGAGCATTTATCCCAGAGAAATGAGGGATTCGTTATTTAAAAAAACACTGTAAATGAGTATTTATAGCACCTTTATTTATAACAGTTCAAACCGGAATCCATCCATACTTCCTCCAATGAGTGAAGTTAATCAAATTGCAATATGTCCATACCATGAGATACGAGCCAACAGTGAAAGAGCAAACTGTTGATACTCATGCCAGCCCAGATGAGGGTCCAGAAGTTACAGACTGCGTGGCTATTCTGCCATAGCATCCCCACATGACAAAGTTATGGAAATGCAGGAGAATTGGTTGTTGGGGTTAACCTGGGGGTCTCAGGGAAGGAAACGGATGTGGCCATAAGATGACCATCTAAGGGATCCTCGTGGTGATGGAGATGGGGTTGATGGGGGGATACTTTTTGCTGGTGGAGCTGTTCTCTGGGGTCCCAGGGGGGTGAGTACATGCTCACGTGATGCGGTTCAGGTAATGTCAGGCCTCCCCCTCCCCAGCCTAGCTGCGCCGAGATCATTGCTTCCGTTCTGTCCTTCCCAGTTCTCTGGTGCTGGCCAACGGCTCTGTTCTAAATCCTCTCTGTTAAAATACCCAGTTCCCATCCCCTGAGTAGACTTTCACTGGCAGACAGTCCTTACCAAGTTCAAAAACAGGCAGAACTAAGCTGGGAGCAGAGTTTTCCCTGTAGGCAGGGAGGGCAGGTGGTCGCAGGAGTCCCAGGGGAGCCGCTGAAGGTGCTGCCGTCCTGGGATGGGCCCTGGTGATGTTCATGGCGTTGAGCAGCTGATTATGGTGTGTTTGCTGTCTGGGTATAAATCACACTCCAGTGAAAATGTACTGAGGAAAAAAATACATTCACACACTTGTGCCCCTGTGTGTGTTCACAGGTCTGCTGGTAGATATCAAAGTGTGTGTGTGTGTGTGTGTGTGTGTGTGTGTTTTGACAGAGCAGGGATGAGTTTTTCAGGTCATTGACTTGAATCCAAAAAGGGCATCTTTGTTTCTCTGTAACTGCCTTTCCTTCTGCCTGAGAGACGTTTCCTCTTTGTTAATTCATGTGACACTCAGTCAAGTCAAGGTTACCGGGGCCGATTCCGGTACTTTCCCTCAGCTCACGGCTGCACCTCCCGCACTGTGCCTGAGTTCTGGAGACACGATGCAGCTGGAAAGCCTCATTGGCGGGTGGTAGAGGGTCCCCGTGTGCTCACGTGGGCGTCTCCTGCTGCACCCACCTTCTTCTGGTTGGAGTTCTTCCCATGTGGTCACAGGGGTCAGCTGTGCTGGACACGGGACACCTGCCGCAGTTGTGCATGGGGCCAGGGGAGGCCCTGCAGACTACCATCTCTTTCTCTTCTGTTCTCTGTGCATGGTGCAGGATGTGGCTTGGACTGAAGACTCACCCAGGCCACCTCTACCTGTGGGGCCTCAGGGAATGCATTCACCCTTTGGGCCTCAGTTTCCTTACAGATAGAATAGAAATAAAGTGGAATCTGCCTTGCAGGATCCAGTGGCGTTCAACAAAGTCAACTAGGGACTGCCTGGAACACAGAAAGCATTTGTTCCCTGGCATGATTATTTATGGACTTTACCATGATCAATAAATGGCGAGTTTGCATTGAAGGTGTTTGAATGCCATATATTAAAATTGTAGCAAGTGGGTACTTCTTAGGAATGGGGAGGGAGAGGGGTGGCATCGAGGGAAGCTGGAGCGTTCGCACACATTTGGGTACTGTTGTATTGATGATGCATGTGGCAGCAGCTGGGCTCAATGCTTAGTGGCATAAATCGTGTCTGACACCACAAGAGAAACGTGCCCTCTCACCATGTGCCTAATCTTCATAACACATGAGCTGTTTGACCCTTCTTTCATTATTGAGACAAATGGCACATCGACCATCACAGCACCGAGCTGTGGGTCATTCACAAAAGTGACCCACCCCGTGGATGCACAACGGACGGGGTGCTAGGTCACCCTGTTGGTCAGAAGATAGTTCATGAAGGTCTCGAGTTTTGGGTTGTGCCTGAAGAACAGCTGATTTCATGGCCGTGGTGGACACAGGAGCGAAGAGGAGGCAGAAATTGTTCCTGGTTTTTGCGCCAGTAGAACAAAGACAAGGATGGGCCGAAGAGCTAAGTTTTTGTCAAACATAAAGCTGAGTGCATGTGGAAATTTAGGGGAGAATCTTCAGAAGGAGGAAAGATACATGATACTCTTGTGAACTACAGAAGAATTTGAAATTTTCCTGATGAACACCATGGGGAACTACTGAAGATTTCAAAAGGGGTCAATATTACCATATAGTTTTGTCTTTATATTGGAAAGAACTCTTTGACCACAAAATCATACCCCTGACCTTATGGAGTTTACGTGTTTGCTTGAAAATCAGAGAGGGATAGACACAACGTCATCCCTGAGATCTTGAGAGAAGGTGTCTCAAGGAAACGAACAGCACATAGAGTGGGGCTTCGGATGCTCGGATGCCAGCGAGCTTGTGAGGGGAAGTGTACAAGGACATGAGAACGGTCACACGAGAACCTTTCCAAGGGTCCAAGGTGCTCTTCTTGACGGTTGGACCGAGGGGTGTGGTCAGTGGGGGAGCATCTGGTTTTCCACCACTTCTGGACAATACCAACCACGTCACTGCAACGGCCCAGTGTCTGGTCATGATTATTTCAGAATCCCAGAGAATAGGAGATTTCAGAATTTGGGAAACAAGCAAGCTTTTTTTTTTTTTTTTTTTTGTATTGCTTGCTTACTGTTTGTGTTTTTAAAGAAGGCCGATGATTCTAGAATGGTGTTTTGGCAGAGTCACAGCTTATTTGTACCCTGGGTTCCTTTACATGTCAGACTTACCAAGCTCATTCTGTCAAACTTGTGGGAACAGCCCACGTACCTCGGACGCCAGGGGGTTGAGATTTCACCATGTTGGCTAGAACCAGCAGTTCTGAAATGAGTCCTCTGTGGACACCGGTCTTGGGGCACCTGGTCTGTGAGTGAGACGTGGAAGAGCCACCAACAAAGTGGGGGTGTCCACTAGTTCGTAAAACATCTTTTTGCAGGGAGGGGCCCTTGCCCGTCTGTGGGGGGAGATGTGGTCCCGAGATGATGGGAAGCAGCCACCATCGTGCCCTGCGAGGGACGTGGGTGATGGGCTTTCTGACCGCCACACGGCTAAACAGAAACAGGGGAAGACGCGGCGATCTAGCGGGACCAGCATGCAGGGCTCAGCAAACCCAGACTCAGGGGCCTTCCAAGTGGGGTTAACTCCTCAAACCCAGAACGGAGCTTCCAGAGGCATTCTGATCGCCAAGGAGCATCCCCTCCCTCGTCTGCACAGAGCTGGTCCCGCAGGGAAGGGGCACAGTTGGTGCCGGGGTCTCACCTGGGAAGACGGAGCACAGCAGGAGAAAGGTCGGAAGCAATCAGGTGTGTGTGTCGCTAGGGGGTGACAGCAAGGGGGGTGGAGCCATCCGCTGGGCAGCACAGCACGCAGGCCGCCCCGGGAGGCCGACAGAGACGACAGTGGACACTGAGGAAAAAGGCCTGTGGGCCGACCACTGACGGGGAGAAGCGGCCGCCCCTGCTCTGCTCCCGCCTGACACGACTCTGACATCACTGCTGAAGATGGGAACACAAGAGGGCGTGCTGGGGGCAAACGTCTTAAATCCAGCTTCCAGTGTGTGTGTGCGAACTCACTAGGACCACGCCCGCATGCCACCTGTGAGCTACAGTCAACACACAACACTTAGCACTTGGTGGGGATGCTAACTGACCCTGCAGAGAGAAAAAACAGCACCCGGAGGCCAGCACTAAGCCGAAGCATGGATCCCGCGTGTGAGTGATAAATCCACTCGTGGCTCTGAGGCCTTTTACTGATTCCTCCTCNCAAACGTCTTAAATTCAGCTTCCAGTGTGTGTGTGCGAACTCACTAGGACCACGCCCGCATGCCACCTGTGAGCTACAGTCAACACACAACACTTAGCACTTGGTGGGGATGCTAACTGACCCTGCAGAGAGAAAAAACAGCACCCGGAGGCCAGCACTAAGCCGAAGCATGGATCCCGCGTGTGAGTGATAAATCCACTCGTGGCTCTGAGGCCTTTTACTGATTCCTCCTCAAAACGACACGTGTGAGGATACAGAGGGCCTTGAATCCGCTGAAAGGAGCCGGGCCCAGGCACACAGGAAAGATTCAGAGATTCAGATGGGAGCAAAAAGGGAGAGAGCTGGCTGCAAAGGGAGAGGCCCCAGCAGCCCCCCACTCAGGCCGGGACCCCCCCCCACAGCGGAGAGGCCGAGGCCACACCGGCTCCAGGTGCAGACTGCAGCCCGAGTGGCCGAGGGGCATGTCTGGGGTCTGGCGGCCGCACCCCGGGTTTTGCAGGCGGAATGAGAAGGGAACCTCTCTCCTTGCTTCTCCTCGGGCCGTGCAGCCTTCTTGTGGAGATGAGACGGGAAGGGGTAGTACAGCGAATTGGGGCCCCTGTTCTGACGTTCTGTCCAGATACGTCCAGGTTCTTTATAGGGTGTGCNGAGGAGCCGGGCCCAGGCACACAGGAAAGATTCAGAGATTCAGATGGGAGCAAAAAGGGAGAGAGCTGGCTGCAAAGGGAGAGGCCCCAGCAGCCCCCCACTCAGGCCGGGACCCCCCCCCACAGCGGAGAGGCCGAGGCCACACCGGCTCCAGGTGCAGACTGCAGCCCGAGTGGCCGAGGGGCATGTCTGGGGTCTGGCGGCCGCACCCCGGGTTTTGCAGGCGGAATGAGAAGGGAACCTCTCTCCTTGCTTCTCCTCGGGCCGTGCAGCCTTCTCGTGGAGATGAGACGGGAAGGGGTAGTACAGCGAATTGGGGCCCCTGTTCTGACGTTCTGTCCAGATACGTCCAGGTTCTTTATAGGGTGTGTGCACACGTGGCCCAACCCCATCTGCGAGGCCAAAACCCCAGCGCGGGGAGAGTTCACTGACCAGTCTCCTGTGCTAATGCCTCGTGCTGATGCAGCAAGTGCGGAAAATCCCATTATTATTCTGACATGCATGAGTATTTTGAGCAATCTGGGAGCTGTGGGCTCATTGCACCCCCTGATAGTTGACCTGGGAATTCGTTAAAACTTTCGAGCTGCTATTTCTGAAGAGGAAAAATATATATTCAAACCAAACAAAAGGAAGTCCCTTTCTAAGCATTACCAATGTTAGGAAGATGAAATCCCACTGAAATAGTGCACAAAATAAAGTTAATTTTACGCCATTGTCCTGTCGTCTTATGAACAGTGCGTTTGAAGAGCGTCTCGTTGGATGAGGCATTTCTCCTGACGGGAACGTCGGTGTGGACGCAGGTGAGGGCAGACAGCAGCACAGAAGCCCAGGGCCCCATCGCTCGCTGCGTCCTGAAGGGGGCCGGCAACAATCAGACAAACTGTTCTCCTCACCCCCTCTTCCTTTACCTGGGGCACCACCCCTTGACTCATTCCCGTGTTGGCCCCCAGATACATCCATCTAGGTACTGCCTGCTTCCCTGGTCTCTGACTGTTCTCATTAGAATGACTTGGTGTGGGGACATGTGGCCACTGGGGACTCACGCCAGGGACATAAGCCGTCCCTGATCCCCCCCCCGCCCATGCGGAGGCTCGTGGTGGGGGAAGTGAGTGCCGTGCACAGAGCTGGTCTTACTCCATGGTCGGGGCAGTGAGATTTGTGCGCAGATTTCTGCTCTGACCGGTATTGCATGATGGCTCTGTCCAGGGGAGACGAATGACGTTATTCCCGAAGGGAGTTGCTGGTGTTGTATAAGCCCCATAAATGGCTAAGAAAACGGACTCCAGGGCAACTGCGTCATTAGCTCCTCGGTGTGAATGCAAATGAGTCTTCATCTTCCCATGCACATTCTCCGTGCACCATTCTCCATGCACATCCCCAACATTCCAATGAGTGAGTAAAGTTAATAAGCCAGAGCTAACGAATAAAAAAAGCTGTTCACTGGGCTCCTGACTCAGCCGAGCTGGGTTGTCCTGAAGGTGGGGAAGTTTTGCTGAGGTCCTCTTAGTTTCTGGCCATGGCACTGTGTGCTTTCTGTCCCAGAGCCTCCTGGTGGGGACATACTCCCGTTCAGGTCATACCTATCGGGAGTGTATCTAATTCTTGGTGAGCCACTCCCATCAAAGCCCCGTGACTATTTTGTACATGTGTCTTGAGTGCACATGCGAGAGTACCCAGAGGGTAAATGTCTAGGAGGGATGTGCCAGGCGATTTGAGGTGCGTGTCTTCAGCTTTCCTGGATAGCAGACTATTGCCGTGCAAATTGGTTGTGCCCATCTGCCTCCCCAAAGCCACGTGCAATGATTCCTCCTTCTCTAAATAGTTGATAACCGTCCGCAAAGTGAGTTAGCGCCTCAGTGGATTTTTGTAGCGTCTTCCCGATCAGTAGTGACATTGGACAAAATTCTCCATCAAGAGTTCATTTTTTTGTGAATTTCCTATTTTTTTTGCCAACTTATCCATTTAAGTAGTATGTCTTTTTAGAATTGATTTGTAACAGATCACTATAGTTTTTGTATACAAACCATTTATTCTTTATTTATGATAACATCTTAAGTCTGTGGTCTATCTTTTGTTTATGGCATGTGCAGCGAACAGGAAGGTTTTGAATAGTAAATTTTAAAATCTTTATCCATCTATCTATCTATCTATATCTATCTATCTATCTATCTATCTATCTATCTATCCATCCATCCATCCATCCATCTATCCATCTATCCATCCATCCATCTATCCATCTACGTAACTCTCCATCTATCATCACATTTGGAAGTTGAAGACGAAACTTTCTGTATATGAGCAGGTGACGTAGAAATGCAGCTTGACGTGTGCACATATAACTCACTTTATATACATAAGCACAAAATTTCTACATATGTACGAGTGTACAAATGCATGTATATGGATTTTTATTCTCACACACACCCTCATATATGTTCATAAATTTTTATTTTCAAAGGTCTTCAGTTCATGGAAAGTTGATCTCTGCAAGTGTTTTGCACAGGATCCCGAGTGCTTTCTCTAGAACCACTGCCCCAGAACCGTTCTGAACGGTCCGCCCCTTGTAAGCTTTGTGGTCCTGTCTTTCCCGGGACCCTTCCTGTCTGCAGCGGGCTGGTCGCCCTTGCCTGGACATCCTCCCTCGTCCTGTCTTCTGGTTTGCCTCAACGGGCTCCTTTCTGACAGCCGCTGCTGGAATCTACAGAACCACACGTCCCCACAGCAGCCATACCTTAGGGCCCCCTGTGGAAGCTGAGGACGGCCCCCGAGGCTCCATTTCCGCTGCTTTGCCCACGCTCTGTGCACGCCCCATCCTCACCTCCTTTGAACCTCCATCTTCACAAGCTGGAGTATGGGTTTGTCACCAGGGGCAAGGACACGGCTTGCTGTTCATGCATGAACCACACACCCACCAACCACATGTCTGTATTTCATGTCGTGATCTGAGGGCTGAGGAGCCAGCAGCACTTTCATATTTCATGTGGCCGTTCCACTGAATGCGCCACGGGAAGTGGCTCTGGACTGTGTGTTGGACGCTGGCGTCACAAAGGACGCTGGACTCCTGCACGCAGAGACCGTGAGAAGCCAGACAACCCATGCCCACACCATCAGAGAGGGGGAAAGTGTGATTCTTAGTATTGTAATTTTTATTCCTTCATTCTAATTAAAAGGGTCATTGTCTTCCTATTGAGATTTTATTGTATTTTTGCTCCGAGATAATTAAAGCAAAATGATCTTATTTTATTTTATGATCGCAATCCATGAGAAGATAACTACGTAGGTGAAACAGTCTCAGAAATGCTTTACTATCGACCTGATGAGCAGACGAAGGCAGAGAGGAGTCTGATGGGAGAAAACACGGCCACCCTCTCTTACAGGCCGAGCAGAAGAAGACACCTTCCTCTTCCCGCAGAGGCCTCTGGTGAGCTCGCTCCGCGCGGGGGCAGGCGGGTTACCTGAGGACACGCCCCTCAGCGGAGCCACCTTAGCCCTGATAGACCAGATTTGGCAATAAATAAATAAATTAAGCCTGGTACTTTTCTGATATTTCCAGCTTGGGTAAAAAAAAAAGTTACGTTTGAGGGGAACAAATGATTTCTAGGCCTTAGTGATGGGAACGACTGGAGGAACTTGTTTTTTCTTAATTTCTGTCTTGTCATCATGATAAAACACCTTTTCACTGCTTCAGAACATTTTGCTGGTTACCCATTAAAACAAACTCTAAAATGAATTGAAAACAAACTGAACAGAAAAAAAAGCAGAGTAACTCAGAGACCAAAGACAACTATTAATAGGAAACTCTTTCTGAAGCTTTCATATTAGATGTTTAACGAAATCATTGATCACTGTGTGTTTTACAAATGTGCTCTATGTCCATTAATTTCCTCATTCCTGTTTTACGCCCCGAAGACTGTTAGCTCAAGTACGAAAGACCACCCTGAACTTGAAGTGGGTTTCTCGAACCATGTCGTGAGCTGTCAGCAGAACAGATCTAGGAGCTGGGCGGCTGTGGTCTGAAGGACGGGTCCAGACACCCCCGTGAGTCAGGAAGGAGACATGTCCCCGTGCCCAGGGGGGACGGGCCTCACCGACACTCCTCTCTGAATTACGGCAAGATGGATCTTCTGTAATTGACTGAGCGTCTGGCACCTGTTTCAAATCTTCAGCTGCTCAGAATTGATCTGTTGTAGCTACTTTTTCCCCCTTTGTCTGTATAATTTCAGGCACATGTGGTTCAGATGTCACACCGAGCCTCACAGAGCCAGTGAGGGCTCTCCAGCCCAGCCTAGATGCTACCGTCTACTGGGCTATTCTGTTAGGGTGATGCTTCGCTGGTATCTGTCAGACTCCCGAGTACGCTGCTGAATTGCCATCTCTGAGGAGCAATGAAAAAGTATCAGTAAAAAAAAAAGCAAATTTTCGCTTATTTTCAATCCTCCAAATGCTTTTCTCATGAATAATCAAAAAAAAAGTAAAAGACAAATTCTGTGTGGGAGAGAATTATGTTTTAAAACACGGGGCAGGGGCGCCTGGGTGGCATAGCGGTTAAGCATCTGCCTTCGGCTCAGGGCGTGATCCCGGCGTTATGGGATCAAGCCCCACATCAGGCTCCTCCGCTAATGAGTGCTTCTTCCTCTCCCACTCCCCCTGCTTGTGTTCCCTCTCTCGCTGGCTGTCTCTGTCTGTCAAATAAATAAATTAAATCTTTAAAAATAAATAAAACACAGTTAGATTTATTTGTAAGTGTAGTGTGGGAGAGGTAGAGAAAACCTCACCATCAATCACGACTGTCCTAACAGGGCCAAGAGATGAGCACCTCGGTGCACACATGACATTCATACTCGCCCAGAGGCTTTTGTGGTTTTTGTTTTTTCCTAATGAAGTTGTTTTATTTTAAGATGATTGTAGTCACATGCAGTTTTAAGAAATAATGCGGAGAGGTCTGTGTTTACCAGGTTTCCCCCAAGGGTAACATCTTACGGGACTGTGGTCTGATGTCACACCAGCGACATCCCCCTGTCGCCCTGTGCAGCTGCTCCCACCTCAGCCCTTATAACCCAGGAACCATTAACCTGCTCCTTTCTGTAATGTTGTCGTAGCAAGAGTGTTCAGTAGACGGCATCGCGTGGTCAGCACTGTTTGTGGACTGGCTTCTTCGTGGACCATTCTACTTCAGAGTCATACGCTGGAAGGCCGTCCAAGTTGGTGCAAGTTATCGTCCTCCATGGCATGGGGGGACAAGAGTTTGTTCATCCATTCACCCTGAAGAGCTTCTGCATTCTTCCGAGTTTTTGGTTGTAGCAAATAAAGCTGTTCTAAGTATATGTTTACAGGTTTTTGTGTGAACATAATTCTCCATTTCTCTGGCATAAATACCCAGGCGTCCAACTGCTGGGTCATGGGCAGCTGCATGTTCATTTGGACAAAAAATGTCCAACCGCTTCCCCGAGTAGCTGCACCATTTTCCATTCCCACCAGCGAGGTGTGAGTGATCCATTTCTCTGCATCTTCCCTAATACGCGGTACTTTCAGTATTTTTTATTTTAATCATTCCTATTGGTCTGTAGTGATCCTTTGTTGTCATTTTAATCTGTATTTCCCTAATGCCTGATGATGTTGGATGTGTTCATGAGCTAGCTGATGTCTGCATCTCCTCTCTGTGAAGTGTCTGATCATGGTTTTTGGCCACTTCTAATCGGGTTTTTGCTCATGGTTGAGTTTTGGGAATTCTCTATATATTCTGTGTGCTAGTCCTTTGCTGGACATGTATGGGGCCTCTTTCTTTACCCTCTTCACTTGGGTTTTCTCAGAACAAAAGTTATTAATGTTAAAGTCCAATTTATCAGTTTTCCCATTTATGGGTCATGCTTTCTCTGCCTAGCCTTGGATCCTGAAGATCTGCTACAATGCTTTTTTTCAAAAAGTTTTAGGGTCTATGTCTTATATATAAGTACACAATCCACTTGAGCTCGTTGCTGTGTGTGCACATGAAGTTTAGGTTGAAGTTAGTTTTTATTTGCCTCTGGATGTCCTCTTGCATCATTTTTGAAAAAGCTATGCTTTTTCCATTGAATTGTTTTTGTATCTTTGTCAAAATTTAGTTGACATATTTGGGCAGACCAGTTTCTGGGTTCTCTGGTTCATTGATCTATATGTTTACCTCCATCATTTTCAGACTCTTTTAATTACTGAATCAGCCCTAATTTAGGATACAGAATTTCCTCCCACTTTATTCTTAATTTTCAAGACAGTTGTGGCTATTCTAGGATCTGTGTCTTTCTGTATAAAAATTTTAATAAGTTTGTTTATGATTCTATGAGCCCTCCTTGAGATTTTGATAGGAATTGCATCATGTGTAGATTCCATCTGGGGAGAATTGACACCTTCACTGTGGTGAGTCTTCTCATCCATGAACATGGTATGTCTCTCCTTTTATTTAAGTCTGCTTTAATTTCCTTCTTTGGAATTCTATAATTTGCAGCTTCTAGATCCTGTATATATTTTGGTACGTTTATACATATGAATTTTATTTTTTAGAGTGATTATAAAATATTTTTCATTGGTTTGCATATGTTAATTTTTAGTATACAGAATGCAACGAGTTTTCTGTGCTGATTTTGTACACTGCAACCTGGCTGGGCATGCTCATTAGTTCCAGGAGTTTTAAAAATAGGTAAATTAGCTTTAAATAGTGCATTTTCTACCATGGTATTCCCAGAATATATTAGTAAGCAACACAGTTGATGCTGATAGCTGACAGTTGGCATAAACAGGGAGAACCTTGTCTTTTATTGAATAGCTAAAGTTATTAAAATAAAAGGATTCTATAAATCATCTTCAAGTAATTAACTTCATTTTACAAGTAAAGTCCAATATAAGAATATGGAAGACTTTTTTTTGTATTTTACAAAGGAGAAGGCAACTCCTCAAATAAGTGTCTGTACTTCTCTAAATGGAGGAAACTATGAGCCAGGAGTAACAAGCAGGCATTATGTCCATAAGAGGCAAACTGCAGCACATATGGGCAAGAAACACACCATGGGTATACCAAAGGTGGGAATGTAAACTGAGCCCCGTGATGGAGAATGACTTGTGAGTACTTTGCAGAATTAACCAGGACCAGCATTGCCACAGGCAGGTAAATCCCCAGAGAAACACTCCTACAATTTTAAGAGGAAAGTTTGCAACCTTCAGCAGAGCATTGGCTGAGATCATAGGGAGGCGTTCATGTTTCTGGGATGGGTGACATAAAAACAGAGTGACATAAAGTCAGTTGTGATGCAGCAGAGACAAGGCACAGAGCAGGATGAGTAGTTCATAGGGACAGTGAGAAACTGAGTAGGGTCTGTAAGACATTTTTATGTGCAAAGTAAAGCGCATACTGTGTTTTAAACACGTACGTGTATAGAAGCATGTAGGTGATTTAGACTGAATGCCTGTACAAATGGTTGTTGTATGCGAGGGGTGCGGGGTATGGAGGCAAATAAAATAGTACATTAAAATGAGCAAGAGACTCGTGGGCCAAAGATCTTAGTGTGCCATGAGGTGGGGACAGTCAGGGACTCATTAACGATCAGGACACAACAAAGAGCTCTGGTCCACGTTGGAGAACTGCAGAATGATGTCTCACCTGAACCAGATCAGAGCTCTGGGAACATTGTTAGTCCTCCAAGCACCACACATGATTAAGACATCTAGCCAGGGCTGAGATGTGTTGGATTAATTGATATAAAGGCAGAAATGCATAAATCAGAAAATTGAAAAAAAATATACAGAGAGAAATACAAGATCTAATTTTTCAAAAAAGTTTCCCCAAATGATAAAATTTCTTAAGGAAAATAAGAAGAAATGTCTGCCTTAAGTATGAGAGAAAGAATGTTACTACAAAAGAGAGAAATAAAATGATTCGAAGGAATTGAATTTAATAAAAAATTAATAAAAAATAATAAATGTAAGTATCATTAGACAAAAAGTACCTGAGTAAATATAAATAATCAAATACAGTTATGCTGAACAACACAGGTTTGAACTGCATGGATTTTTTTCAATAAATACAGTACAATTACCATAATTTTATTTTTTCTCCCTTATGGCCTTCTTAATAACATTTTATCTTTTGTAGCTTACTTTACTGTTATACGTATAACATACAAGCCATGCGTTATCCAACCATTTGTGTTCTCAGTAGGTTTTCAGTCAGTAGACGGCTCTCAGTGGTTAAGTTTTGGGGGAGTGCAAACTTCCATGTGGATTTTCAGCTGCATGGGAAGCGGCAGCACTCCTCACCCCTGCATTGCTCAAGGGTCAGCCCTAACCCTAAGAGACAATTTGAATAATAAACAATATAAAAATTTTAAATTAAAAAATTCTAAACTCCAAATACCAGGAAATATTGTGAGCAGTTTGACCACATTTTTTAAGAGAAACTGACCTGTATGTTTTTAAGCTTTTCTATAACTTGAGTGGGTATGATAGGTTTTCCAGGGCCTATTCAGATACTCACATCTTACTAATACCAAAACTTAGAAGTGATAATACCAGAAAGAAACCTATGGACTGATTTCACAATATCGACACCAAAAAAAAAAAAACCTGCATAAACTAATAGCTAATAATATATACAAATAATATATCATGAATAATTAGTATTTATGTGGAAATGCAAGGATAATTTAACAAGCAGTTTATGAAATATTGATCTTATGCCTTTTATTGGTGAAATTAGACTTTTTCTATCATTATGTGATGTCCTTCTTTTTCCATGAACAAAGTTGGAGGACGGACACCACCTGACCTCAAAACTGAATAAAAAGCTGTGGTCTTGGTCAAAAAACAGACATATAGATCAATAGAATGAATAGAGAGCCCAGAAATAGACCTCTGTAAATATAGTCACTGATTGTTGACAAAGCAGCAAAGGCAATACAATGGAGCCAAGATAGTCCCTTCATCAAGTGGGGTTGGAACAAGTGGACGTCCATATGCAAAATACTGAACCTAGACACAGATCTTACACCCTCCCCAGAAATTAACTCAGAATGGAACATAATCTAAACGTAAAATGCAAAATATAAAATCCCTGGAAGATGATATAGGAGAGCACCTCGTGACCTTGGGGATGGTGATGACCTTTTTGGATCCAACAAAGATGGGATCCATTGGAAGAGCCAATAAGCTGGATACCTTTCAATGAAAAACTCTGCCCTGAGAAAGACCAAGTCAGAGAAAGAGGGAACTAGCCACAGACTGGGAGAGAATACTTGTAAAAGACACGTCTGAGAAAGAACCGCTGTCTAAAACACACAAAGAACTCTTAAAACTGAACAGTAAGGAAACAAACAGCCCAATAAAAAAACGGGCCCAAACCCTAACAGACCCCTCCCTAGAGAAGATACGTAGATGCCAGGTAAGCATGTGAACAGCTGTCCATAAGCATCAGGGAAACACAAATTAAAACAAGCATGAGACAGCCCTGCACACCTACCAGAATGGCCACAGTGCAGAGCTCTGACAGTGCCCAGTGCTGGTGAGGACGGGTGGCAGCGGGAATTCTCGTTCACCGCTGATGGCCAACGCGGAGCGGTGCAGCCACCGGGGAAGACCCTGCACGAAACACAGGCTCACCAAATGATCCAGCAACCGTTGTCCTCAGGTTTGCTAAAAGGAGTTGAAACCTGTGCACGCAAAACCCCACACATGACGTTTTTGGCAGTGCTGTTCACAAATGCCCACATGTGGAAGTCCTTCGTGGGTGAAGAAACAGTGGTCCCTCCAGACAACAGGGCACTACTCAGTCCTGGTGAGAAAGGAGCNGAAGAAACTGTGGTCCCTCCAGACAACAGGGCACTACTCAGTCCTGGTGAGAAAGGAGCTATGAAGCCATGAAAAGACATGGAGGAACCTTAAATGCATGTTAAGTCACAGAAGCCCGTGTGAAAGGCTCACACTGGAGGGTTTCAGCTAGGAGACAGAAGTACGGAGACAGTAGTACGGAGACCAGTGGGGGTTACGAGGAGGGATGGGTAAGCAGAGCCCAGAGCGCTCTTAGGGCAGTGAGACTGTTCCGTAGGGTACCATATGGGGGATACGTGTCATTGGGTGTTCGTCCAAAACCACAGAACAGACACCACCGAGAATGAACCTCAAAGTGAGCATGGACCTTGGCGGATTACGTGGTAGGCTCATTGGTTACAACGAACGCACCATCTGGGGAGGGGACGGGCCTCCATCATGACGGAGGGTGTGAGTGAGGGGCAAGGGGCATATGAGAAACCTGTCTACATTCCCCTCAATTTTGCTGTGAACCTAAAACTTAAAAAAATCTTAATAAAAAAATTCTATTCTGTATATAGGATAATCAATGAATTCCAGCCACCTGTGAAGAGAAATCATCACAAGGTGCACAAAACACTAGTTTAGGGCCTATACTTAAATAAATATTACTCGTGAAAGAGGCAAAATTGGAAAGCATGGTTATAGATTTTGGCATAAAAACTTGTCATTTCCAGCTAGATTGCAGACCACACCGCTGACTAGCAATTCCTGAGGGGTTTATCATGTGCTGTCAGATGGACAAGCGAAGGATGAGGCCCGCAGTGAGGAACGGCTCTGCTGGGCGGGCACCGAGGTCACGGCTGGACAGGACCCGGGATTAATGATCTGTCACTCTCTGTAAACACACATCTCAAACCCATGAACCCACAGGTACTGAAAATTACATTAAGGAGGGAATGCATTTAATGTGTGTTGATAGAATACCTAAAAATAGCAAGGGGTCGGTTCAGAGAAATGGTACCATCACCGTGGGGTCTGGCCTCCACTGACAGAATCTATTCCCTATTAAATCCCTGTCAAGTTACATAAGTCCAGAAAATTAACACGATGGGCACACAGGCTGAAAAGATGCACGTGCGGGCCTGTCCACCAACCTCTCCCGTGGGGGGGAGGGGGGGCAGCTCCCAGGAGCTCGAGTTCTCAGGAGCCAGGACTCGGTTCCAGGTTTCAAATTTCCACAAGAGATTCCAGGCCTCTTCCACTCCCTGATGGAGCAGGTGGGCTGCAGAGCCACTGGGAGCCTAGAGGTCGATCCCCAATGTCTTGGGGATGCGGAATCACGATGACGTTCCGCAGGGAAACGTGCAAACCCACTCGTCTTCAGGTGACCCAAGACAGTCGCCAACGGAAAGTAAACCACACCCCACAGCGTCGAAATCCAAGTGTGCTCTGATCTGGGGCAAGCACAGGTTCCTGGGTGAGGCTGGTGAGGAGGGCAGGTCATGCCGTGAGGCTGACGCACTGAGCGCCGCGAGCCAACCGGCGTCCTGGCTGGTCCCCGCGGCGGGGCTAAGATGCCCGGGCAGGCTGACGTCTGTCTCTGTCAAATATTTCTGCTTTCCTGGCTTCTCCGGTCTCTCTGTCCAGGACTCAAGCCTCATGTACTAATTGTCCCATTGCTCACTGGTGCTGTGTTCTTTAATTCATTTTAATTTTTTTTAGCATTCCCTCTCTGTGTTTTACTTGGTCTAGTTCCATTTGCTGAAACTTTCAATCCCGGAATCCTTTCATCTGCAACGTCCAAATCTATGAACCCACACCTCAGATACTCCAGTTTTTATCTCTAGACATTTGATTTGGTTTTATTTAGCCCAACTGTCTTCCTACCACGCGCAAACCTTCCTTTGCCTTTGTGAACAAATATAATAAAGCTTCATCACAGTTTTTCTTCCTTGATCTACTAATTCTATAACCGGTGATGTTTCTGCATCTGTTTCTGTCACGTGCACCGGACCCTTCTGTCTCTCTGCAGGCCTGGACCTTTTTACCGGACACCAGATGTTGTAAAATCCAACCTAGCTGGGCCTTGAGTAGTTTTGGTTCCTGTAGCTCTTCTGAAGCTTTGCTCTGAGACACAGTTACTTGCCTGCGTTTGTTCTTTTGATGCTCCTTGAGGTGTCTCAGAGATGCTTGTTTTGCCCCGTTCTTGAAACAACGCTTTCTGACCACGTTACCCAGGTTCCTGTGAGTTACAAGGGCTTATCCCTCTGGCTGGTGGCCTTGGAAACTACTCCCTCCCCCTGTGACATCCCGTTTCTTTAAATCATACCCTTCTCAGCTTCTTCATGAGAATCAGTGAGGCCCTGAACACGTTGGTGTTGCTGGGGTGCATGCCCGTAGTAAGAGGGAAGAAGGGAGGTGGCTCAAATGGGGGAGAGCTCAGAGGACACACAGGATACACGTCAGTGTTTCTGCAGGGGTATGACCGCGGGCGACCCTCTGAAATCAAGGCAGGGACAGATGACAGCCTCTCGTATGTGCAAAGTTGAGTAAAGAACTCATGAAGGATTTGAAGTTGGATTGAAGTAATCTGAATATATGCCCAGGAAGTTCAACTGGGGTAGAATGTAGCATATTGCAAATTATGAGAAAGACCTTGAAGGAAACAAAGTACTAAGAAGATAAGGCCGCGAAAGTGCCGTGTGAACTGAAATACATTTTTACACTCCTTATGCTCGTTTGCTTGGAACTTTAAAACAGTAGCAAGAACAGGCAAGTAAAAAAATACTTAAAAACCACAGCAAAATTCTAGGAGAGGGAAGAAGGGCGCAGGGGACAGAGCCCACGTGGGCAGGAACGTATCACGCTGTTTATCTCTCACCCCCCCCAGGTGCTATTGGAAAAGGACATCATCCCAGAGGCTTTGTAAAAGCAAAATATTTCCCAAAGAGTGCTCAAAATATATGTTTTTTTAAATTACCAAGATGTATGCCTTTTAAAATGAAGAATGTTTCTTTCACTTATTTTTCCAATGAAAAATAACATTTTCAGTGAGATTTCTTCTTCCTCATCTTGATTAAAAGTGACAGAATATAATATTCTTTAGAGGAATAACTCCAACATCAGCTAATTCATAATTAAAACACTGATTATATAACATCTCAGATGGACTAGGACACTCGAGACCACTTTCCATGGAAAGTTACTATGAATTTACATAATTAATCTCTCTTCCAAGAATAAAAAGTATAACATACCTGTAATCTTAATATTTATAATATCCTATTTTTTTCTTGAAAGGTAAAACATTTCCAGAGGTAAAAATGCCCGACCCTGTGCAACTTTGCCGCTGGACAATATTACAGGAATCCATTTGCCGGGTGAATTTATAAGCGTGGGATTGAGGAATGGGTGGTGTACATGGTGATGGGTGGGTCCATACTGACCTTACAGACATGTCACCCGTGAACAGGGCCTGAGTTTCAGACTCCTTCCCATCTCGGTCAACACCGAGAATTATGGAAATTCTACCTTTCCAGTGTGGGAAAACAATAGCTCCTTACTGTTTTAACTTGTAATGGCACGACTCCTGGCAAACCTGAGTGACTTTCCTATAAGCTTATTTCCGTTTCTTCTGTGTATCCTGTGCTGTATTAAACAATGAGTTTCCTGTTGTTGCCACAGCAGGTTGCTGTAATGTGGCGGCTCAGACTACATGAGCGGTGAGCCCGCGGCTGTCCAGGTGAGAAGCTGAGCTGCCGGTGGCTCCAGAAGGGCCAGCTTCCTTGCTCGGGGGCTGGGGCAGAACCAGACATGTGTGGTTGCAGGGCTGTCGCAGTCCCAGTGCTGGGAGAGGGCTGACCCAGCTTCCGGAGGCTGCCTGTGCCCTTGGTGTGTGGGCCCTTGTCCATCTTCAGAAAGCATGGCATCCCTCCGGGGCCCTTTGTCCCTCCCTCACTGTATGCCCCTCAGAGCTGATGAGGATTCGCGGGGTTGCACTGGGTCCTCCCGGGCACTCCGAGATGCTGTCCAAACTCAAGGCCACGTCTGGAAAACCCCTTCTGCCACGTGAGCTGCATATGCGCGGTGCCCGGAGGTTGGGGCAGACACGTCCGTGGGGGGCATCATTCTGCCTACGGCACACTGCTCAGGCGGATTTGTTACTCATTCATTTGTGAGATCTCTAGGCATGTCTTTTTAAATCCACTCTTCTTCTGTTCTGTATTTTAAGAACGTTCTCTATTAGACTATCAATATTTGTTTTTGTCTCTATCACAAGAATTTTTAATTTTTAAAAATATTTTATTTATTTGACAGAGCGAGAAAGAGAGCACAAGCAGGCAAAGCAGCAGAGACAGAAGCAGGCTCCCCGCTGAGCAGAGAGCCCGACGCGGGGACTCGATCCCAGGACCCCAGGATCATGACGTGAGCCGAAGGCAGACGCTTCACCGACTGAGTCACCCAGGCGCCCCAGGAATTTTTAATTTTTTTAAATGACATGTGTTACAGTTCTTAAT
>NC_048221.1:144264678-144269759 GCF_002007445.2 Ailuropoda melanoleuca
AAACAGGTACACACTAACAGAATGTGCATGCAATCTCCGAATTGAAATGATTTAAGACTAGCTTTTCTGGTGTTTTATTTATTATTATTATGTTCAATTAGCCAACATACAGGACATCATTGATTTTTGATGTGGTGTTCAGTGATTCATTAGTTGCATAAAACACCCAGTGCCCATCACATCACACGCCCTCCTTAATGCCCATCACCTGGTTACCCCATCTCCCCAGCCCCTCCCTTCTGTAACCCTCAGTTTGTTTCCCAGAGTCCAGAGTCTCTCATGGTTCTCTTCCCTTACTGATTCCCACCCCCCTTCAGCTTTCTCTCCCTTCCCCCGTGGTCCTCCACGCTATTCCTTATGTTCCACATACGAAGGAACCCGTATGATAATTGTCTTTCTCTACTTGATTTACTTCCCTTAGCATAATTCCCTCCTGGTCCATCCATGTCGATGCAAATGGTGGGTAATCATCCTTTCTGATGGCTGAGTAAGATTCCATCGTATATATGGACCACATCTTCTTTATCCATTTGTCGATGGACATCTGGGCTCCTTCCACAGTTTGGCTACTGTGGACATTGCTGCTATGAACATTGGGGTGCATGTGCCCCTTCTTTTCATTACAACGGTATCTTTGGGGTAAATACCCAGAAATGCAATTGCTGGGTCATAGGGTAGCTCTATTTTTAACTTCTTGAGGGACCTCCACACTGTTTTCCAAATTGGCTGCACCAACTTGCATTCCCACCAACAGTGTAAGAGGGATCCCCTTTCTCCACATCCTCTCCAACATGTGTTTTTTCCTGCCCTGTTAATTTTGGCCATTCTGACTGGTGTCAGGTGCTGTCTCAACGTGGTTTTGATTTGTATTTCCCTGATGTCGGGTGATGTGGAGCATTTCTTCATGTGTCTGTTGGCCATTTGTATGTCCTCTTTGGAGAAGTGTCTGTTCATGCTTTCTTCCCATTTCTTGACTGGATTATTTGGTTTTTGGGTGTTCAGTTTGAAAAGTTCTTTATAGATCTTGGGTACCAGACCTTTATCTATAATATCATTTGCAAATATTTTCTCCCATTGCACGGATTGCCTCTGGTTTTGTTGACTTTTTCCTTTGCTGTGCAGAAGTTTTTTATTTTGATGAGGTCCCAAAAGTTCATTTTCGCTTTTGTTTCCCTTGCCTTTAGAGACTTGTCTTGAAAGAAGTTGCTGTGGCCAATGTTTTACTTTTTTATTAATAAAAGTATACATTAAAATTCAGTACTCTATCAGAAAATAAATTTAGTAATGACTTTGCAATTATGCAAATATGCCAAGGAACCACTTAACAAGTTGATGAGATGCAACATTGAAACTCAGATGAGGCTAATGCACAACGAATACACAAGTTCAAGAAAGTTATTATGATAGTTGATGCTTCTGCATTATTTATAAAAATACTGCCTCATTCAGAATCTGTTTTAGGTTTCCTATAGTACAAATTATTAGGTAACATGATCCACTTATTAAATGTGATTTTTTTATCAGTGAAATGTTGAAGTATGTGATGTCACATGCATTACCATGTGTAAATGTGGAATCTGTAAATAAAACTACAAAAAAATCAGTTGTGGGTTTTTCTGTCCATGACTCAGTGAGCTTGTTTCAAACACCTTGATTTCCTCATGCGCATGAAAACTATGAAAGATTTAATAACACAATTAAATTAAAAATAAATAATATCTGAGATGTTTTTCAAAATAATTTAATGGCTGAGCCACTGAAGACTTTTTTCCCCGNAACACCTTGATTTCCTCATGCGCATGAAAACTATGAAAGATTTAATAACACAATTAAATTAAAAATAAATAAATAATATCTGAGATGTTTTTCAAAATAATTTAATGGCTGAGCCACTGAAGACTTTTTTCCCCGTCTGTGAGCAGGAGCTGTGCTGAACAAGGATGGTCCTGGGGGACACGGCGGGAAGAGAACCGCAGCTGAGCCACAGGGGAGGCAGGAGGTCGGCGGGGCACCCGGGAGAGGCTGGTGCCGCCGTGCACGCAGCCAGGGACATACTGCGGGCATCACTCTCCGTCCTGCTGCCCCCGGGACGCCTCCGAGCCCCCCACCATCTGCACGGCCATGTGTGCTCAGGGGGCCCCAGCTGGCCACGGGCACGCATGGGAGTGACAGCGATGCCTGGGAATGAGGAGTGGTCCACACAGAGCGCGCCCTGCCCTCCTGCACTCCAGGCCTGCGGGGTCACCGCATCCCACCCTGCCACCCAAACACCAGACACTGGTTCAAGGGGCGCCTCTGGCAGGAGTGGGGGTCTCTCCACACACCCCCTCTGTCCTCTCCACTCAGGGTCACATTCGCTTGTCACCGTCTAAGAGAACACGTTGACACAGTCTTCACTCGCTGGCTTCCTGCCGCCCNGTGGGGGTCTCTCCACACACCCCCTCTGTCCTCTCCACTCAGGGTCACATTCGCTTGTCACCGTCTAAGAGAACACGTTGACACAGTCTTCACTCGCTGGCTGCCTGCCGCCCTTGCTGGAGCGTGCAGCCCACGCGGTGAGTGTGCACAAGCTGTTTGCTGGACGTGTCGGCCCTGGCAGGGTGCTGGGGATGTGCATGTCCAAGGGCGGCTCTCTTACGCCCCAGAGCTCCTGCACCTGCAGCCCCTACCTCAGGTGCGCAGTCTCGGCAGCCAGAATGCATCCCGTTTCTCACATCCAGTCTGGCAGGACATCTTCCAATCTCTGCGTGAACGTGGCCCTTTCTGATGCCTTTTGCAGCTGCCACCTGGATTGCAGGTGGCTGCCGATTTCCACGTCTGCCTGCCTCCACCGGGCCCATGAGCTCTCTCCACCACACAGCAAGGGCTGGGCTGCCTTCATCAGAACCTTCCAGTGTCCCCGTCTCGCTCGGAGTTGAGCTGTGTGCTCCTGGGCCCCCTGCTCACCCACCCGTCACCTGGGCTCCTCAGGTGACACTCACCAGGTGCACCCTGCCCTTGGCCTTGGCCCTGGCTTTCCCCCGAGTGTGGCTAACCCTCCTCCTTCCAGGATGTGCTCAAACGCCTCCTCTCCCAGCCCCGGCACAAGCACCCACCACGGGTCTGGTGAAGGCGGTAACAGTCCTGTGGACGCAGCAGAGAGCGGACGCAGCAGTGAGTGGACGCAGCAGTGACTGGTTATTAATTCTCCATTAATGCACTCTGATAAAGTTTTAAGCTAAGGAATCCTCTTATTATTATTGTTGAGGCCCGTCCTCTGTTTATAACCACCATTCTGATGCCTGGTGGAAGGAAAAGCAAGTCACATGACTCAGACTTCTGCTCTAAACGGGTTAATCTAAAATCTCGGTTTCCCTTAGTTAAATAAAACATACTGAGACACAGTTCACATACAAAAGGCACATACTTTATGTGACAACTCATCGAGTTTTGATAAATGTGTTTGTGTGTGTAACCACAGCAATAATCGCCATGGAGACCACCTCCTTGGCCCCAGAAGCTTCCTGTGCGCCTGTCATCCCAGGTGACGTGCCCTCATTCAGTCCTGGCTAATGCTGATGGGTTGCACCTGTTCCGGGATGGCATGTAAATGGAATCCTATTAAATGTGCTCTTCGCGCCTGCCCTCTGTCACTCACTGTGATTTTCAGACTCCGTATTACTGGGTGGGTTTAGTATCATATCAGATGCGTATTCCACATTCTGAACGCCCTTAATGGACATTTAGTTTGTTTCTGTTATTACTTGACAGTTTGGAGACATTATGAATAAAGTTACTCTGTACAAGATATTTTGTGGATATGTGTTTTTCATTTTAGGGTAAGAAAAAATCTCTTTAAAAATCTAATAAAATAAGGGGCACCTGGCTGGCACAGTCAGCAGAGCACGTGACTCTTAATTTCAAGGTCATGAGTTCAAGCTTCACTCGGATGTGGAGCCTGCTTAAAATAAGTTATTTTTTTTTATTTTATTATATTATGTTAGTCACCATACAGTACATCCCCAGATTCCGATGTAAAGTTTGATGCTTCATTAGTTGCGTATAACACCCAGTTCACCATGCAATACGTGCCCTCCTTACTACCCATCACCAGTTATTTTAAAGTCTAATAAAATAGTGACTTTTTTGTTCCTTTTGAAAGGTGTAGATTTTTTTTTAAAGTAGAACAGTTTAAATGTTTACTCATAAGGATGAATACTTTGAAGGTTTAGAAGCCTTTTCAAGCCCAATTATAAATAGGCCATGTGGGGATGACAGCTCTAAATTCAATATCAGTAAATATGAGATTGAAAAATTTTCTTGCCATTATGTTAAAATTATTTCTGAAAGTTCATCCATATGGAAGGCCCCCTTATTTTATTTTATTTTATTTTATTTTATTTTATTTATTTTTTTAAAAAGATTTTATTTATTTATTCGACAGAGATAGAGGCAGCCAGCGAGAGAGGGAACACAAGCAGGGGGAGTGGGAGAGGAAGAAGCAGGCTCATAGCGGAGGAGCCTGACGTGGGGCTCGATCCCATAACGCCGGGATCACGCCCTGAGCCGAAGGCAGACGCTTAACCGCTGTGCCACCCAGGCGCCCCCCTTATTTTATTTTTATAGCAAAAATCACACAAGCAAAAGTTGTCCTCTAAGGATTGCATACTTAGAATCCATGAAGTTTCACCCCAGTCATAAAATTGTATAATTTTCACAAAAATGCCTCCACGGTTGAAGCCTGTAACTGTTTCCGTCTGAGTCCAGGAGCCACTGTCTGGCAGGAAACGGGAAAGGGCAGCTGTGTTTTTCTTCTGCTCCTGGAACTGGGCAGGGCTAGTGGCGGGTGGTCCTTCTAGGAGAGCCCGGCTGTGTGTCCCGACGGCGGCGCATCCGTCCCCTGGCAGCACGGCTGAACTCTCGCCGTGCAGATTCTCGATCATCCTCCAACCTTTGCTTGTGGCTTCTGCTCCCCCCTCTGCTCGGTCTGACAGTCCGTTCCCAGGCATCCCCGCGGCCAGCCCACTTCTCCATGTCGGGTGAGTACATACTGAGGTTTTTCTCCTCCTTTGGTGAAGAAGCAGTTGGCGAGTGGAGGCAGG
>NC_048221.1:144269859-144270076 GCF_002007445.2 Ailuropoda melanoleuca
AATTCGCTAATACGTTCCTCTGCCTCGGTGACCCTGGCCGTCAGAGCCTCTAGTTTTGACTGCATTTGGCTTATAGGATTTTTAATTTCTGCCAGATTCACTCTCATTTCCGCCCTTAGGGATTCTATATTCTCATTGACATTTTCGTTAATACTTTTTTCAAGTCTACACATCATCTTGACCATTGTTACTCTGAGTTCCATTTCTGATAATTTGG